>NC_056747.1:786723275-786733275 GCF_019279795.1 Protopterus annectens
CAACACAAACAAGTGAGATCCAAACCGGTTTCATCCCCTGGCGTCATCAGTGGAATAGTCCATCCCCTTGTTGTACACATTTAAATAAACCAGCATTTAAAGCTATACCTTAAATTTATACATTTTTATAAGAGGTGAAGACCACAACCCCCAAGAAAAAAAAATATATACAACATATATATATATATATATATATATATATATATATATATATATATTAAATGCATGTATGTATACACACACATACACAAAAAAATATATATTTATAAAAAAATACATTTTTAAGGAAAATATTAAAGACAGTTGCCACTATTTTATTTATTTATTTTATTTTACATTTGTTGACCAGGCTAGTCTAGCTGGATACATGTCCATTTTCAGTAGAGGCCCGGGGAGAAAAGCTCCGAAAAATAAAAAGAATAGAAAAATTCATACATACATTTAAAAAAGTAATTGCAGTTGAAACTTGCAAAGAACTAAACACTACCTATAACAATCGTGTTACTGTTCACAAATATATAAATATATAAAAATATAAATTACCAATATTGATAAATAATATACACGTGTATCATACCCTAAATTAAGACATGATGATGTCATTGCCCAGGGAAAATTCATTCATAATAACTACTTTACAACCCATGTACCTAAATATCTAGATCAAAAATTCTCATTAAGGCCAGGTCTATATGTTGCACCTAAATTCACTATCCAAAGTATTTATTTTCTATCCAAAATCTTATGCTTATCAGCTTCAGAAAAATTCCTTCCCAACCAGATCTATTCCTACAAAAACAAAATAGGTTCATAGGTTCATAGGTTATCTTACTAGGCTATACTAGGCTATCTTCCCAAAGGCATTTATAAGCCTAGCCAGAATGTGTTGGCTTTCGCCACCCCCTTAGATTAGTTCCCTGTACCTCTGTCCAGCAGAGCCACTGAAGTGATCTCTGGGGTAAACTTTCTGTTTCCCATCCACTCGTCAAGGTTTCTCTTGAAGAGTGTTAGTGAGGAGCTCTGCCTAATGTAGATTGGAATCTTGTTCCAAAGCATGGGAAGTCTCTGGGACAGGAATCTATCCCTTTAGCATGTCCTATTTATTGTTGTGATGAGGTTTAGATCCTAGAGCGTGTGGCTCGAGGGGATAAGCTTTTCTTTAGATGGAGCATGTCCATCAGTTCTGGGTTGGACATGGTCTTGTATGTCAGGCAGAGATCACCTCTGAGTAGGCGGTATGCAACCGAGTACAGCTGGAGTTTCTTCAGTCGAGCTGCATAGGGCATCTGTTTGAGGCCAGTGATCCTCTTGGTAAGGTACTTCTGTGATCTTTCCAGCTGTTGCAGGTGTCTTGTAAAATACATCCCAAATGGGGTGTTGTACTCTATGATGGGTCCGATGAGCGATGAGTAGAGGGGCACAATGACCTCTTTTGATCTGGATGCGAACCCTTTTGTGATAACGTGGGCCAAGAAGAAGGATTTTCTAACCACTTTGGCAATGTGATTATCAAAGGAGAGATTACTATCTACTTGGGTCCCCAGATCCCTTATTACGTCTTCCGTTTAGGGACTACCACTTATGTGGTAGTTTGTGGGTACTTTGTTTTTCAAAGGGATGACTATGCACTTTTTGGCATTTAGCTTGAGGCCATGATTTTGACACCAGGTATCCGTCTCAGTGAGACCCTTTTGGAGGATGTCTGTGTCAGCCGGAGAGTCAATTATAGCCCCTAGTTTGCAGTCATCTGCGAACTTGGTCAGCCATAGTCTTCCTGTGCTTGCCTGTACCTCTGGGAGTATATGCCGAGCAGGAGGGGTCCTAGGACTGAGCCCTGGGGAATGCCACTTGTAACCGGTTTAGAGTCAGACCTAGCTCCTGCAACTCTTACCATGTGGGTTCTGTCCTTGAGCCAGTTGGCAACCCATCTTGTGACATAGGGGTTTATGTTCAGGCTGGTGAGCTTGTCTATAATACCAAAATGGGGAATGGTGTCAAAGGCCTTTGCGAGGTCTAGGTAGGCTATGTGTACCACCTTTCCCTCATCTATAGCCTTGGTAACTGTCTCAAAGAAGTCCACCAGGTTTAGGAGGCATGATCTGCCCTTAACAAAGCTGAACTGGGTAGGGTCCAGTGTTTGGAGGTTCTCAATGTCTCTGTTAATGAGTTTCATGATGATGCGCTCCATAGCCTTGCAGACCAATCTAGTCAGGCTTATAGGGCGATAGTTCCTGAGGTCTGTTGTGGCTCCACCTTTGTGGAGTGGAATAACTGTTGATGTGCGCCACTCTATGGGTACGTAACCTGTGGAGAGGCTGAGTTTGAACAGTGTGCTTAGGTGAGGGGTTAGTTCATCTAATGTGCAGAAGCATGTTCAATTTTGTGTTTAAAAACAGCACTCCTTGTCCTCTGACAATTGATGTCACTTAAATGCACTGCTATTTGATTTTAAAAAGGCCTAGAAGTCTGGTCTAAATGCACACACACACACACACACACACACATATATATATATATATATATATATATATATATATATATGTATATATATATATATATATATATATATATATATATATATATATATATATCAGGGGCGGCTCGTGCTATCGGACTGCTGGACTGCAGCCCTCCCACCTACAAAAACACACAAAAAAAAATCTTTAAAACTAAAAAAAAACTGAAAAAAAAAAAAGCACGAGTCCCAACTCCGCATTTGAAGACTTCAGACTGCCTTTATCAGCAGTCCAGATAGAGAAACACAGGTACCCATCAATCATTGCTGCAAGTGCACCCAGGAATCAGTGCAGTGACGACCGCACAGAAGAGGAGGTCCGGACTGCTTCGGATGCAGGCAGACCCAATGAGGAGAGAGGTGAGCTGGAAGACCCAATGAAGACTGAGAGAGGTTAGCTGCTCTCGCGGGACATATTGCGCAGGCTGGATTGCTCTGTTTCGCAGGTGGGTTTGGTTGCTGGATTGCACCATTCAGGAGGTAGTGGTCGCTGGATTGTTCCATTTTGCAGGTGGGTTTGGTCACTGGCTGGATTAATTCAGGAGGTAGGTGGTCGCTGGATTGCTTCGTTCATCGAGACATTCAGGAGTTAGGTGGTCGCTGGATTGCACCATTTTGCAGGCGGGTTTGGTCACTGGCTGGATTCATTCAGGAGGTCGCTGGATTGCTTCGTTCGTTGAGACATTCAGGAGCTAGGTGGTCGCTGGATTGCTCCGTTTTGCAGGCGGGTTTGGTCGCTGGCTGGATTCATTCAGAAGGTAGGTGGTCGCTGGATTGCTCCGTTTTGCAGGCGGGTTTGGTCACTGGCTGGATTCATTCAGGAAGTAGGTAGTTGCTGGATTGCTTCGTTCTTCGAGACATTCAGGAGGTAGGTGGTCGCTGGATTGCTCCGTTTTGCAGGTGGGTTTGGCTGCTGGCTGGATTCATTCAGGAGGTAGGTGGTCGCTGGATTGCTTCATTCGTCGAGACATTCAGGAGGTAGGTGGTCGCTGGATTGCTCCGTTTTGCAGGCGGGTTTGGTTGCTGGCTGGATTCATTCAGGAGGTCGCTGGATTGCTTCGTTCGTTGAGACATTCAGGAGGTAGATGGTCGCTGGATTGCACCGTTTTGCAGGCAGGTTTGGTCGCTGGCTGGATTCATTCAGGAGGTAGGTGGTCACTGGATTGCTCCATTTTGCAGGCGGGTTTGGTCACTGGCTGGATTCATTCAGGAGGTAGGTGGTCGCTGGATTGCTTAATTCGTTGAGACATTCAGGAGGTAGGTGGTCGCTGGATTGCTTCGTTCGTTGAGACATTCAGGAGGTAGGTGGTCGTTGGAGTGTGTGTGTGTGTGTGTGTGTGTGTGTGTGTGTGTGTGTGTGTGTGTGTGTGTGTGTGTGTGTGTCTGTGTGTGTGTGTGTGAAATGCCCCATTTACTATATACTGGTGGCTAGAGAGAGCAAATGGTGGTGGATAGAGATACTCAGGCTTGAACCCTGTACCTTGGATGCAGGTGGCAAGGACCTGAATTTTCTCCCCACCACCATTTCTAAAAAAAAAAATTTCAGATTCTGTTCCTCATAAAATCTGTGGTTTCTGTATCTACATTTTTCCTTGCAAAGTCTGTAGTGGTGCACTGGTAGCATTGCTGCCTAACAGCTACAGCTTCTCTGGTTTGATTCTTGGCTGGGGTGCCTTCTGTGTGAAATTGCTCTAGCAGTTGTCTAAGTTTATAACATGGATATTTGTCCCTATTTTTGGGACTGTATTCCCCCATTATTGGCTTTGTCCAGGTATTTTGTGCTAAGGTTGAGAGTTATCTATGTGCCTTCTGTGTGAAATTGCTCTAGCAGTTGTCTAAGTTTATAACATGGATATTTGTCCCTATTTTTGGGACTGTATTCCCCCATTATTGGCTTTGTCCAGGTATTTTGTGCTAAGGTTGAGAGTTATCTATGGTGGGAACTGTATTCATTGAATGTTTGGGAGCTGTATCCCCCCGCCGTTACTGGCTTTGTCCACATGTTTTTTGCTAAGAGGTCGAGAGCTATAGTGAGAACTGAATTCACTGAATATGTTTGGGGGCTGTATTCCCCCCATTATTGGCTTTGTTCAGGTGTTTTGTGCCAAGAGGTTGACAGCTATTGGCTTTGTCCAGGTATTTTGTGCTAAGGTTGAGAGTTATCTATGGTGAGAACTGTATTCATTGAATGTTTGGGGGCTGTATTCCCCCCCCCCATTACTGGCTTTGTCCACATGTTTTTTGCTAAGAGGTTGAGAGCTATAGTGAGAACTGAATTCACTGAATATGTTTGGGGGCTGTATTCCCCCCATTATTGGCTTTGTTCAGGTGTTTTGTGCCAAGAGATTTACAGCTATGCTGAGAACTGAATTCACTAAATGGTAGCCATTTAAGTTTGTCTTCCTCTCTTTTACAAAACAGCTGATTTGGCATAGTGGTATGTTTCTCTGACTGTTTTGCACAGGATCACCTGGGTTAAAGACGTGGCAGTGAAATGTATGGTGGTAACACAGCATTTTATTCTAGCAACTTTCCAACATTATACAAGCAAAGTTTAAAATGTGTCCCTGGTTTTTGGGCCCCCCCCCAATAAATTTCAGCTTTTTCCAGATTTCTTATGCTGCAAAGTTCAGAGATACAACTGCGTGTTGAGTAGATTTTACAAGGAGCTGAGAGCTGCAGGGGAACAAAACTTTAGTGCTGCCTGTTTGAAGTCTGCTTGCATTAATAGCACAACAGGTAGTGTACTTGCTTTTGATGCAGAAGGCTGTGGGTTCTACTCCCACAGTAAATAGATGCAATGCTGATACTGTACTGTGTTGTAAAGTGGGTAGATGCTGCAGTCCTTTTTGGCAAAGATACCTAGAGTATTAACTATTAACCTGAACCTGTTATCAGTTTGCTGTACAGTCCCTATTGCTATATTACTAGCTTATCATTTTTTTTAATGCATGCAACATTGGCAATTTATTCCTCAAGGTCAACAGGCACTTTATTTGTAAATGAATAAACAGTGACATATAAAGTTGTTTGCTAGCAGCAGCCTCTTCATTGTTACAGATTTCTTTAATGTGGAATTATTTAGATGAAGTTTACTACTTTAGAGATTGTGCATATTTACTGACACTGGTGGACTGTAGAAGGTTGAGTAGACTTTTATGATGGAAATGTTCTGAATTGGGTAGTTTTGTCATTGGTGCATGCATTTTGTTTCATTGTTTACTGGAAAAATGTTCAAAACAATAAATTTAAAATGCCATCTAACAACTGTACTGTATTGTACAAGGAATATAATTTAGTACAATCAGGAAGGTGTATCAAAGAGCGCATGTATGTTTCATGTGCAAGGGGCCTATGATTTGAAAACAGCCCAAAGTTAATCTTTATCTGCCACTGGCAAAATGTATTTTCTTTGAATGTGGGTTTCAATGCTGTTTCATTGAATGTGAGTTTCAAGGGCAGAGAAGTTTTTAATGCTAAGCCTGTTTTCACTGTGAGACTGTGTTGCTCTGTTTAGCAGATGTCTAAGTGTTTGTGCTGTAAAATGCAAAAAAAACTTTCAAATGAAATTCAAATCATCATATAAGTAAAGCAGTATGCACATTAGTGTTTATGGTAAATGGAGTGAAATAGCCAAGTAATGGATCACTGGAATGGCTGCAGGGGGGAGGGCTCCATTCGACCATGATTTTGTGAGGGGGAAGGGCGGCAAACTCAAAGACAGCCCCAGCTGAACTATACCTCCCAACTGTCCAGATTTTCACAGAATGAATAGATTTTTGCTTCTTATTTTTTGGTTTGCTCCTCATAATATTTGTAGTTTTCTCATTTAGGAATTAAGTCACTAAACAATGACACACTGAGTTTCAGACTTCATAACCTTCAGAAAAATGTATGCTAAATAAGACCTGTTGTTCTATTAACTGTCTCAGTTTATACAAGAGCAATTTTTAGTACTGTTTATATGTTCCCCCAATATATTTGGCCTTGTCCAGATTTATTGCATTAACAGGTTGAGAGGTACATGCAAATAAATTGCTTTATAGAATTAGGCATAGCCAAACCTCTCAAATGTCCCAGAATTTGGCTCAAAATGTTGCTCTTCCCTTAATAATCCCTCCGCAAAATAGCAATTTTGGAAGAAAACATGGAGGGTTTACAATTAAGAAATAACTGTAATAATCAGAGTTATAGATTACTTTTATTTCAGAAATGCATGTAGATTCTTTTATTTTGTCAGCTGCTCAAGTTAGCAGTACTATTATTAAAAAAGTGTCCCTTCTTTGACAGGTTCCCAGCTGTATTGAGTGGCTGTTTTATATTTCTGCATCACATTTTGGTCCATTTTTCATAAAATTGTTTTTTTTTTTGGCAAATTAGTGGTAAATCATTAAAGACTAAAGTTAGAAAATAATGACAGACATTTGAGTTTCAGATTTCATATCCTTCAGAAAATTCATACCAATGCAAGACCTAATGTTCTATTATCTTTCTAAGTTTATAAGAGCAATATTTAAAAATTGTCCTTATTTTTGGGCCTTTGTCCCACTTCTATGTATGGCTTTGCTCTGAGGGTGAGAGGTATGACAAATGTGTCCGGGCCATCACAGTCAGCCAGAGACATTTCAAATTGTGACATACTTGTTGCACCCCACTCCCTGATGTAGTGACTCTGGATGTGTCCAAGCAAGGCAAGGAGCAGTTATACAGTGTAAATGTGCAGGGTCTCCCCCCATCCAAGGTAGAGTACTACAGTGGCTTTTCATCTGTTCTTGATTTTGCAGAATGGTCTGGTTTCTGTCATATGTTTGTACTGTTGATTTATGCTTATTACTCAAAGTGCCTGTTGCTCTGTGTTTTAAGTAGCAGTGCTTTAATGACCATCAGGTAAGCTTGTCTGAGATTATAGAATGCAAGTAAGCTTTAATAAGCCTGCCAACATTGAAGCCTTTCTGTTGTTGCCATGCAGAGAATACTTAACTAGATAATGTATAAGCGTTGGGTATTGAAATGCATATGACAGTATTTGTAATAAAGGACAGGATTACATTATTTTAAGAAGCTCATTACACTTGTTGGAGACTTCCAGTGATCTCTGAGGGCTTTACCCGTAAACTAAACAGAATGCCATTCATGTGTGGTCCATAACCTGTACAGTAATCCTTTAAGCAATGTATTTTGAGCTTGTTTGCTTTTCATTTTTTACTTTGATCATGTTTTCCCCATGAAACAAGTAGATAGTTGTCAGGCAGCAGGTCTTTTTTGGATAAGAAACATTTTTACAAGTGGGGGCATCGCAGAGATTGCTACTTTCAGCATGTTACTTGGTACTTTAATAAAGCTGAATATAAATTATAATTAGAACTGCAGTGCAAGGAGAAGCGGTTTGAGTTGAGTGCTGCTTGTTTTCTTATACTTGATTTTGACTGGCATTCCAGTAATGTATTTAAAAAGTAATTTATTTTTTCATGCCTCTCAACCTTTTTGTTTCCATCTAGATATTAAGTAAGCTGTCAAGCTGCCAATGCATTGAAATATTTTTATTCTTTTATACTTCATTTGTCTTGATTGGACTCTCATAATGAGGGTTTGGCGCCCAGGGCAGCATATTTAATTAAAGTTTAGTTTTTGTGGTTTTGAGCATAGCTCCTCCCCTTTCTAGTTGTCCGCACCCCCTTCCCACTGACCCCGCCCATTCAGCTATCTCCTGCAGCCCCCCTTTGATTTGAAGTCACCAGCCGCCACTGATATATATGGATATATATATATATATATATATATATATATATATATATATATATATATATATATATATATATATATATATATATAAAATCAACCTTCTGGTGCACGTTAGCTTGTGGTGTGCTCAGGCTGTACCAATTTACAAAAACACCAATAAAGGAAATCTAGCACTACCAAGTCCACAAATGTAATACAAAATAAAATGATGACAAAAAGAAAGTCACTTAGCAATCTTCCAGCCGTATTTATTCAGGCAAATGGGGGTGCAGGAGCCACATCAAGGATTCAAGGGGCATAATGTAGTTTTATAATCTGCAGCACTAAATGAGCATTGCATTTAGAGGGAAGGGTGATAACTCTGCGGTAACAACATTATCAATGTCTGATGTGTATTGGTTCTGTAGCCAAAGTTAAAACAGTGGATGAAACAATGTAACAATGTAAATTACAATATTTTAAGATGTGTGAGGCATGCTGACTATTCCAGAAAGAAAATAATGATCCTTACAAACATCCTAAGTTTGTTATTGTTTCTGACATCTGCCACTCCTCTAGAAGTGTACAGATCTCCCCAGCACCGTGATTCTACAAAAGGTGGCTCTATAAAGTGTAGGATAAAATTGCTTCACAGCAGGGGAGTTTATGGCTCCAGACAACATATAACTGGCATTTTCACATTGGAGTTCTGAAAGGTTTCATGTTCGGTGTCAGTGAGGGTCAGACTCAGAGCCTATTTGCAGACCATTTAAATGTTTGTAACTGTTTGAATCTAGATCACCCTGTCATTGAACCATTCATCCAAGAGGTTTCTGAACATGCAACCCCACAGGTAAAAACGTTTTATATAACTTCTGCCCTTACCCTATTTCTGAACACTATGATTTATAAGCCTAGCCAGAATGTGTTGGCTGCCACCCCCTTAGATTAGTTCCTGTACCTCTGTCCAGCAGAGCCACTGAAGTGATCCCCGGGGTAAACTTTCTGTTTCCCATCCACTCGTCAAGGTTTCTCTTGAAGAGTGTTAGTGAGGAGCTCTGCGTAATGTAGATTGGAATCTTGTTCCAAAGCATGGGAAGTCTCTGGGACAGGAATCTATCCCTTTAGCATGTCCTATTTATTGTTGTGGTGAGGTTTAGATCCCTAGAGCGTGTGGCTCGAGGGAATAAGCTTTTCTTTAGATGGAGCATGTCCATCAGTTCTGGGCTGGACATGGTCTTGTATGTCAGGCAGAGATCACCTCTGAGTAGGCGGTATGCAACCGAGTACAGCTGGAGTTTCTTCAGTCGAGCTGCATAGGGCATCTGTTTGAGGCCAGTGATCCTCTTGGTGAGGTACTTCTGTGATCTTTCCAGCTGTTGCAGGTGTCTTGTAAAATACATCCCAAATGGGGTGTTGTACTCTATGATGGGTCCAATGAGCAATGAGTAGAGGGGCACAATGACCTCTTTTGATCTGGATGCGAACCCTTTTGTGATAACGTGGGCCAAGAAGAAGGATTTTCTAACCACTTTGGCAATGTGATTATCAAAGGAGAGATTACTATCTACTTGGGTCCCTAGATCCCTTATTACGTCTTCCGTATTTAGGGGACTACCACTTATGTGGTAGTTTGTGGGTACTTTGTTTTTTCCAAAGGGGATGACTATGCACTTTTTGGCATTTAGCTTGAGGCCATGATTTTGACACCAGGTATCCGTCTCAATGAGACCCTTTTGGAGGATGTCTGTGTCAGCCGGAGAG
>NC_056747.1:786735775-786773275 GCF_019279795.1 Protopterus annectens
AAAAGGACTGCTTCTTACATTAGCATGCACAAATCAACAACAAACCAATAGCTCTAAAAATTCTTAAGTTACATGCCACAGAAATTCCCACTCTGACAAATTAGTACATAATCATTCTGGTAAGATTAGCAGTCAAATCCGAACATAAAAATAACCATTACAATAATCCAGTATTGCATTGTTCATAAAAAAATAATCAGCAGATTTTTGTTGACATCATTTGCAAAAATTTTTTGAATGACTAAGATATTTCTCCTGCGTTGTTGCTTAATCCTTAGGGCAATGACGCTATAGGTTATACTTTAAGAAAACCAGTATTTCACATTAGTAGTGACTAGCAGATATTGAATTCTGGTGGAGATGGTTGATGCACAAAAAAAAAACCTGCAGACCAGTTCTTTTAAGTACAAGACATAAATCTAAACAGAATATGAGCACATTCTGGAAAGCATAAACCATGCAGTGACCTTTCCTGTAATATGGAAATGTTTGTGGCAGCGTAAACTTTTGCATTATATGTGTAATGCTGAATTATAAGGTTTTATGATGTTTGTGTGAAATGTTTGTACTTCATTGCACTTTGTTGAATAATAGTATTATTCACCTACTTTCACCCACTTACTTTTCTTGTCAAAAATGCAAACAGTTGGCACATATACTTCATGCATAGAGTAAATACTCACAGGACCTTGTCTCATGCTGTAATAGTTTGGAATGACTACTATGCTAATCACCACATTTCTGCTTAGCTCTTATTTGTTGGTGTATGTGTGTGTGTCTGTGTCTGTGTGTGTCTGTGTGCACTGAATGCTGCATCTGGCAGCTGTCTCACCTGGTTGGAGAGGAAATGCGCTTTGCTTAGCTAATGTCTTTGCTAATGCTGCTGGCAGCTTGATGGCAGTTAGCACATGACATCCACATGCTTCTCAACCTCTGAGAGCTAAAATTAAAACATGGGTCCTTAAAAGTTAGAGCAGTAGTTCAGAAAGAGGAGCACCTTTTTATTATTCTGAATAGCAGGTCTTTGAATACTACACAAATAAACTGATATTTATAAGCAATCTTTGCATGGGTTTAGTTGTTATATAATATTGTATGTACCCTTATGCAGGACTCATTTTATGAATGGAATTAGCAGATTTAGAAGAAGCAACGCAAATTTTGATGGCAAAAATCATTATGCTATGCCTAAATAATAGCAGCTGTCAGGTATGCACACATGCAGAAATGAATTTGTTGCTGAATGCTGGCTCTCTGTAAGGAAATGGAATGAGATAAAGCTGTTGGAGGCAGTAGAATGACAAATGGACTGCTACTGTTAGCCGTTGGATATTGTGAAATTCTATCTAATCTGAAACAGGTTTTTACAAATTAATGAATTAATTAAATAAATAGTTAATTTACATTTGGTTTGCGGAATCATTTTTTGTGTTTTCTATTTCTGACAGGCATACTGCATGGAGTTCTTCCCTTCATCTGGAATAAAGTAAACAGAAATATGTCCTGCATTTATAGTATAATTGCTGGCAATAGTGTAGCCATTGCAGCCTCTACCAATATGAAGCACTGTGCTTAAATCATAGTCCTTGTCAGGGAATGAAACAATAGTTCCCAAAACTGCAGACATTTCCCCTGCTTTATTTGAGATTTTAAGGGCTAATCGATAATGTAGCAGGACCAGGATGAGCATTAGTCCTTGTCTTCCCTGCATTGTTGCCTTAAGAATCTGATGCTTTTAAGGTTTATTATATTTAGGAAAGCTATTTTTACTTACTTTACTGTGGAGTCGCTCTTACAGAGATGAACATAGCAATGGCTGACATGTGCATGTGCATACTGATTGGTTAATGCTGTCATCCTGTTTGGTTGCTTGCCTTGTTCCCCTTCAACTCCCGGTTCCCCAACCATTACTAAACCCTTTTCTAACTGACAGTATAGGGTTCTTTTCTTTTAAGAAAAAAGTGTCTTAAACGTACTATGATTTTATACTGCTAAAATTCTATTACAACATAGGCTGGTATTCATAGTTTGAGGTTTCACATTTTCATAGCAGTAATCAGCAAAGATCAGTGCTACATGATTATGGAAATCACAGACATTCAGAATGAAAACGTAATTGTGGAGGAGTTTTGTTAAACACAGCTCCATATTGCAAAAGCACAATATGCTTGAGACATAAGAAGTAGGAGGCAGCTGATATAAATAAAGGGCATTATACATTTGTATATCAGTAGGATTCATAAGGAAGAATCCATAATGAGGTCATTTGCAGACCAAATGTGTAAATGGCCCTGGACTTAACACCACTAAGCAGCAATTTAACAGATGATTATGGAGATGTGAGGGGAAGGGAAACATTTAATTCTGGTATCAGACATTTGATTGTACATATATGGCATACATGAGCAGACTACTTAAGGGGTCATTGGGGGAAATGTTTCATTTGGAGTCAGTGAAATGCTTGTGCATATGTGGACAGACTACTGAAGGGATTGTTGAAGGAAATGTTTCAGACTACTGAAGGGATTGCTTGGGGAATGTTTCATTTGGAGCCAGTGAAATACTTCTGCATATGTGGGCAGACTACTGAAGTGATTGTTGGGAGAAATGTTTCATTTGGTGTCAGAAATGTTTCATTTGGTGTCAGGGATGTGCTTGTGCATACATGGGCAGACTACTGAAGGGGTCATTGGGGGAATGTTTCATTTGGTGTCAGGGATGTGCTTGTGCATTCATGCATTCATGAGCAGACTACTGAAGGGATCACTGGGGAAATGTTTCCTTTGGTGTCAGGGATGTGCTTGTGCATACATGGGCAGACTACTGAAGGGAACTCTGGTGGAAACCATTTCATGTCAGGGACATGCTTGTGCATATGTGGACAGACTACTGAAGGGGTCATGGGGCAAATGTTTCATTTGGATTTAGTGAAGTGTTTCTGCATACATGGGCAGACATACATTTAGCAGCATTCATGCTCCCATGGACACACATTCAAATGTCCAGGAAAAGATATGCAAGCTCCCCCATGACTCCATTATACTTAAAAGTACTACTTGTACTCACATAAGAGTGAATTGATTCACTTTATCTCCAAACATAAAACTTGAATTGGCAGAATGATTCCCTCATCAACCATGACATGCCTTTATGAGTCCCAGGGTTATGTTTTCATCTGTTTTTTTTTTTTTTGCTCAGGTTTTGTTCCCATTGTCTTTGGATTATGGCTCATTTTCGGGCTGAAAATAATCTTATATTAGTCCACAAATCTGGTTATCAAGCTAAATAAAATAAAAAGTAAAATAAAAATCTGGGAAATTAGATAGTAAAGTGAAAGCATAAAACAAAACTTAGATTAAGTAGTTTAAGTGAAATGTTAGCAGATAATACATAAGAAGTAAAATGTAAGTAAATAAAAGAGATACAAGCATGAAATTCAATGCAAGGCAAGCTATTAAACAAAATAACTACAAAATGAAATGCAATGAAATGTACCTTAGAAGGGAAGATCAGGACAGAATACTGGTGAGGTGTGATAGATCTCATAGTGAGGTGATGATATAAATATAAGTTTGGTTGAAAATGGTAGATAGTAGCCACATGACCTATAAGAGATATATGTTGCCTAGAGTGAAGATATTAAGATAACATTTATTGAAGGATATTAGTTATATTTTGAGTCATAGCTAGGTCACTTGGCTCTCTGGAGAATGTCCACAGTGGTACATCCTCCTCACCCCAAAGTTAAGGACTAAAAAAAAAGTCATTCTGAAGATCAAATTTAAGGACCATAAAAAATGTCCACTGTCCTTTTGGAACTGTATCAAAGAGCTTTTACTATCTCCTTGTAAGACTTATTAACACATAGTCTTACTACAAATAAATTAAACAGCCATGATAACAGTAATGCCTCAAAAACAACTGAGGTAACTGCACTGGTGCAAAGCTGGCAACTCTTCAGAGGTGCTTATTGCACCTCCTAATAGCTTGCACCCTTTGCCGTGGCCTAGCTATAGTACTGGTCATACTAAAGGTAAACTTGCAGACATCTGGTAAGTTGTGTAATGCTAGAAAAAGAGCAATACGTTGGGAGACTGTGGTGGGATTTATATATTTTTTGAAGATGAATGTATTTCTGTTTCATCTTATATCAGACATATGTGTATTTCATTTACTAGGTAGGTAGCCACGTGGTGTTCTCTGTCCTGTTTTATTGGTAGTTTTGCTTTTTATGCAGAAGGCATTTACTGGAAGATCTTAGTTCTTTTGGTGGTGCACCAGTTAAGAAGAGAGCTAAATCATGGATAATGATATTTATACAATACTTCATGTGTGAAAGTAAGGTTTATATACACATATATATGCATGTATATATATTAGATTTGTTTTCAAAAACATCTAGTTTACTTTATTGAATGAGATGGGAATTGTGCTGGGCATCTAGTTATTTTGCAGCAGGAACTGGAAAGGTTCAAGTACACACATTTTTTTAATATCTTCAGTGGCATCAGTTCCATGAAATGGTTTGGCATAAAATCTATTATGTAAGATTATTCTGGTAGGTGGGAAGAGGCATTTATTTATTCACTATAGTGCAACAAACTTCTTATTTATGTATTTTGTAATGCTCTTCAAATGTGAGTTCTTCTGTCTGTTGTCACACATTAGGGCATTATTCATATCTCTCTTGAGAAAAATCTTTATGGATAATATGGTGTTACTTGAAGTATGAGTTATGTCTCTTCTCAACTCCTCTTCGATTTACAACTCCTGCCCAAGGAACCAACTTGTCAAACACAATTCAGCAAGGTTTATTTTTATTTATTTATTTTGTTTACTTTTGCTTTTGTTAACCAGAGAAGCACATTGGTCCTAGGACCCTTTCAGGCAAGACCTGGGTCAAAAGATACACAATAGTTGTGAAAAACTTTTACAATAAGTGACATGCAAAGCATTTAGTGGTATAACACAAAGAATGATGTAATACATATCTGCAATTAAATAAATAATAATAATGGCGGGATGGAAATAGAGATATTGCAATTACAGCGTTGAGGTACACAGTTATAATCTATCAACTGTAGAATCAGTTATAAGGGCTATATGTGAAAATAGTCAGTTATGATGAGCACACCACAGTGGTAAACAAATTGTAGGTACCTATGATATGCACACCACAGTGGTAAACAAATTGTAGGTACCTATGATATGCACACCACAGTGGTAAACAAACTGTAGGTACCTACAGTTTGTTTACCACTTTGGTGTGCATATCACAGTGGTAAACAAACTGTAGGTACCTATGATATGCACACCACAGTGGTAAACAAACTGTAGGTACCTATGATATGCACATCACAGTGGTAAACAAACTGTAGGTACCTATGATATGCACACCACAGTGGTAAACAAACTGTAGGTACCTATGATATGCATACCACAGTGGTAAATAAACTGTAGGTACCTGTTGAGCAGGCTGACAAGTTTAGGATGCGGGGAGGAGAGGTTTGGCTGTAATAGGATGGGAAGATGGTTGGCAGGCAGTTATCATGTCAGCAAGATAAGGGGTATGAAGAACAGATTTTTGTACTACATGAAGGGAGCAAAGATTGGGGTTAGTAGTTATCCTCTAACTTGATTTACTGTTCAAACAATGACATTGATAGCTATACTTGGCATAATTTTTAGGGGATTTGTGAAATTTTTCTAAACTGAAGGAGATATATATTTCTTGTGTGTGTGTGTGTGTGTATGTGGGGGAGGGGGTGATCCAATTCAGTGCTGTCAGCTTTGAAATTGACTTCCCTGCTATGAAAATAATGTAGGACGGGCAGCTCATTAGATTAGTATCAAAGCACCTGAGATACTCCTAGAGTGGGGGAGGTTTTTGATTGGGGGTATAAATGGCCATTTAAGAGTTTGTACTGTCCTTTCTACAGGGAACCAGTTAAACTTATTAATTGACATACAGTGTTGTTTGCTGTTTGAAATGAGGTGAAGGAGCCTGAGAATTTTGTTAAGTTAAGCTTCTCAATCACTGTTTTCCAAGCTACTACAGTTTCTAAGTGTGCTTTAGCAGTGATTGGTTCTTTTTTGAGATTTCTCCCTTTTTCATGTTTGTGTGATCATGGAGTTGGTATATATATATATATATATATATATATATATATATATATATATATATAAGTCTTTTTGCTCCCTGCAAAGAATGTTTACATGTATTTTTATAGGGTTGCTTGCTTTTACTGTTAGGCTTATTGAGTTAGTGTCTCAGGGGCTTGTTACTTGCAGAATCCTAACAGAAATTAGTTATATGCTGAAGGCAAAGATGAGAAGTTTAGTTTTCTTCTCATTGGTTATTAGTAATAGTAGATTTGTGAATGTTTCCATACTGAGGTGGAAAACATCTGTTGACAGTTATTGCCAATATGTGAACAATATGACTGGTTATTTATTTATTTATTTATTTATTTAGAGGAAGAAAGGTGAAAGATTGCCATAATTCTTAAGTTTGTTGATCAGCTTTATAATGGTCTCAACATATGCAATCTGGTTAAAAGGTGAATTCAGAAGGAGAGGTTTATAAGTGGTTCTATATGTGGTGTAGGTGAACTCTAGGAATTCTTCAGTAATACTTTGAAAGTTGTTGACAAAGGCGTCTGCTGTGTTTTGATGAGTAGGAAGATTTACTTGGTTATCTTCAGTTTCCTTAATGTCGCTAGGCAATCTGCTAATTATAATGTTTAATACAGATGGTTTATCTTGGTTTTTGTTTTGAAATTTATATAGTATCTTGCTTTAGCCAATCTGATGTTCTTCTTCCACTTTTTTCTGGCTACCTTACAGTTTCTGAAGAATTAAACTGTAGTGAGTTAAGTTTTATAAGTTTCCCAGAAAGACCCCTTGAGTTTCATAAAAATGTCTTGATGATGAGTCAGTCCCAGGTACTGGCCAGTATGAATTCTAATAGTTCTAGCTGGGACACGATTATCTAGTAATGATAAAAATGTGCTGCTGAATATCTGTATAGCAGATTTAATGTTCTCTGTGTGGTTTAGGATTAAACAATCTAATGTAAAACATTCTTGTGTAGTACTGACTTTAGATATTTTTTCCAGTTTCTTTCCATTACTGTTTTCATCACTGCAGCTGGTAGTTTGCGTTTCCATACAACAAATGTGGAGCTGTGGTCAGTGGGATGGTTTGGTACTACTCCAATCTAGATGCATTGCTAGTACTCAGTCCAGTGTATCTGCTGTGTAGGTTTTTGGAACATTTTGAGTAGGAGCTGTTATGAGTTTGGGGAATAAACAATAGCTTGTATGTAGAAAAGTACAGTTATTAGATGGTAAATGTGATAAAAGGACTTTTTAAAAACTTTTCTGCTGTCAGACCACAACCCCTAAGTGCTGTTACAGATGGGTCTCGCCCAATAGATCTTCCTTCAATCTAAACGGTGCCTGAATATCTTGCATCATAATCTGTCTCCAGAATTTCTTGACATCCATGTCTCAAACACATAATAATATGATTATGATGGGAGACTTGATCATAATGCTCTATATGAAGCAACTGTTAGTGCCGTTAAGGTCTAGTCTTGTGCTAGAGGTTAATAGTGCCCTCTTCTAGCCACCACAGTCTGTAAGTAACTTAATTACAGCAGTATTTGAAAACTGTCCCTGCCTTTTTTCTCCAATTATATTTACTTGTCTGTGCGATAGCACGTTAAGTGATTTACTGGCTTACAAAACCAGTAAAAGACTTCATGCTTTTTTTCTTATGTAATTGGTATTACATGGAGTAAATAAAACTCAATGCACTGCAGTGAGGTATGGTCAGGTCTCACCAGTCCTAACCAGTGCATTCTCAACATGGATGCCAAGATTCATCGCTTAAGCTTCACTCTCAAAGTAAAGTTCTTGGCGTTCATGTGTCAAACACATAATAATTTCATTATGTTCAGACACCCAATCATAATCCTCTATATTAAGCACCTCTCTAGTCTTGTGCTAGAGATTAATAGAGTCCACTTCTAGCCACCACAGACAGTGGCAGAAACTAAACAGTTTTAAGAACTATCATACAGTTTGCTTTGGCACACTGTTAAATAGAAGTGTGACATGGCAACATTTGTAACAGCTGTTAGTTCCTCAGAGGGGACACTTCGCTTCTACCCACTCTCTGTGTGGCATTACAATATGAGTAATGGCTTTCAAAGTTGTAAAACACTTTGTACGGCTACACTTTCTTTATGTAGCTGGCAGTACATGGTGCAAATAACCTACATGTACCACAAAAAAATTATGATTGGGTCTTTCCATTCATAACTCTTATTATATGTTCTTGACATGAATGCCAAGGTTCATGTTACAGTTTTAGTTATGAACAGGTATTCCATTCCTGTGATGTCTGGTATCTGACATATTAAACTGTGCCCTGCGGTGTCTCTATTTCATAAATGAAAAGAAGTAAAATCGAAAGAAAAGTAAAAGTACAGCAGCAAGCCGGTATCTAAAGAAGCCGTTACCCAGACAACACAGAAACATAACAACATATCACACGCATTTATGATACTGCCTCTGATTGGTTAAACAACTAAGACTCCAGGAAGAGGTTGTGCTGTGGCTCTGACTCATAATGACTGGCATGCTAATCAACTTCTTCAGTTTGGTTCTGGCTATTACCCTTTTCTACCTATCTGATACTCAAAGTGATGCCATTTTGACTGTGGAGGGTGTGGGGCAAAGCAGGTATAATAAAACAAAGTTCAGTAGTGGGACTGTAACATTTGCTGACCTGTATTAATGAAAACCAAGCCAGCAAAGAAAATAGTTTACTTATTTTATTTTCTCTTATGTACCATGGGATGTGTGTGTTGGGGGTAGAGGCAACTGCCAAGGCAGTGTTAAATAAACAGACAAACTGGGCTTGTTATAGTGACTGTATAAATGTATATATTTTTTAAATACATTAATTGGTTTGGGATGCAGCTACCCCTTACACTGTGGCAATCTCAACATATTGCTTTCCAGAATCTGTATTGGTATTATAAGTTTATAGGTAATACACACTTTGCTCTGCCTATCTAACTGGTTTGCGCTGAACTTAAGGAAAGGAAGAATGCTACTGCAACAAAACACTTGCAACTGATATGACATGATATGGGTTCTTTTGCTACCAGAATATGTCTGCAGTGTTTTAAAGTTGTGTTTGTGATTCACACTCAACTTTTAATAGTTTTTTTTTTGTTTTTACAGTGTTGTACAAAGACAGAAAGAGAGATTCTAGAGTTTCCAATCCTGCTGTTCTGATTTCAGAAGGGCAACTAAGGTCTCTTCTCACACTTCTACAACAGGACAGGAAATATGGTGCTATTATCTTTCAGTGAAGCATAACCTTATCAGTACATTTCCAAAGGTATATTTGGATCAGAGCTTATTTATTTTGCATCATATTTTTCCTCGTGTCTGTTTCATTCTTTGTAGAACCTGTTGAGAAAGCTTTTCTGTTCAATATTTGTTGTAGTTATTTGCTTATCTTTCCATGGAGAAACGAGCAAACACCTTCCTCTGTTCTTGATTTCATGAATTTAATGAAGCCATACCAAGGTTTCTATTGCAGGATTTGAAAGGGGACAGAGTGATTATCCTGGTATTTTTTCTAACAGCATTTGTTATTTATTTTGAACAGTTTTATTAGATTATTTGTGATTAACTAACTGATAAATGAAAGGGAAGCTTTTAAAAGGAAATGGATTGCAGCAATGCTCACACATTGGCATACATGCTTACATCTACATTTCCTGTATCACTTACAGGCAAGACAGCGCTTTCTCAATTTAATTGGGTGAAAGATATGTGGAGAAGAACTGAAACCTTTTGACCTAATGTAGTCTGACATCACTTATAAACATCATAGACATAAAAAATGTGTCTCACTTAATTTTAAGGGTGAAAGTTGACTATATGAAGTTAAAATGTTTCACTTTATGAAGTAGTGCGCTTAATCATTTGGTTGGGATATTTCACTCCTTTGTGCACTTCACAGGCCAGTCTTATTCTGAATAGAAAAGCACCAATTCAGCAATTCGGCACTCCACTTTCATGACTGTCATGTGACAAAGCTTTACATTACTACATTACTACATTACTACACTGTGTTGAATATGATGTTATATTCATCACAGTACTCTATACCTCAGGCAATCAGTTATATTTATAGATTAGTTTTACCACTCGAATCTTGGCTTGTCTATAATAAGCATGGTCAGCTAACCAAAATACAGACTAACCTATCTAAAACTGGCTTGCTATAAAACAATTCTCTGTTATGATGTCTGGTAATGTTATCCCAGATTTTACTTTCAAACAAGAATTAACAACATCCATGCATACCAGAACAACATTTGCTAGGGTCTGTGTTAACTGCTCTTTTGCATCTTCATGTGCCTGACCTCTGATATCAGACCTATATTATGAAGGTATATTGGTGTTTATAATTTTACTGTTTTACTCTCTAAGGTAGGGACCTGTGTAATATGGAATCCATCTATCATATTATTGGTAAGTTTGTCACAGCTTCACCTTCCCTTGCCTATCACTGCCTCCAGTTTACAAACGTAAACAAACTACAGTATGCCATACTGTGCTTAGCTCCTGTCAGCTTCCATAAAGAAAAGTGTTATTACTTTACTGAACTACTGCTCTAATATACCCATGCTTGAAGTTGTAGGCTGTCTAATCATATGCTAGAAGAGGTTCTTAAGACCATCGCTAAAGCAGGAAATAGGTCTCTTAATTCTGCTGACCTGCAACTCTGGAAGGAGCTCTTTGATGAGTCAATGCAGCAGAAGCAGCAACCGCCGGCATTTGTCATCCTCAGAGCAGAACTCACATCTTGGCATGTTGCCAGTTCACAGTGATTATGCTCTTCCAAACATACGCACTGACTGCTTCTATTTCTCTGTTTCTTCATGCACTCACCTTTATCTGTATAACATTAATTGTTATAATCTACATCTGCTCTACAAATGGGAAGTCTAAATTTAACTATATTCACATTTAACATACCTCTCCTCTACATTTTTTCATACTTTACTATCATAGGTTCCACTTTTCCTTGTTGTTATCACCAGATTTGATGTTCTTTCTCTCATCTACTTAGTGCATATATTATGCATAATATGTTCTCACAGTTTTAGGCTCCTGTGATTTCTAGTGTTATGACAGATGGAATTTTAAAAGATGTCAGCCTTATAATTTTTCTTTTTTCTTAAGCTAACAATACTTTTGTTTTACAAATGGCAGTTTTTATCTATATTGTTAGTGCATTATTTATAGTACAATTCAATAAAAATGCATTGGTATTCCAACTTCAGTACAGAAAAGAAAGGTTTTCCAACTTGGCTTTGTGGCATATAGAGATAAAGGACTCACTGGAAACCACATGAATTGGGTTTGATTAACAATGTAGTGGCTGGAGTTCCTGGCAGTGAGAGGGAAGTGGAATTAGATGTATGTGCCTGTTCTGGGGGGGCAGTGGAACACACTGAGGCATGCCATATATGACATGATTCTCTGTGGAGACCAAGGATCACTGATGGGCATGGCAGCAGTCACAAGAGGTGCAGATGGGCATGGTAACTGATGTAGATGCAGAGCACTTCTTCACTCAGCATGCAGAGAAATGTTACAACACCACCCTCCAATACACAGTACTTTATCAGCTTCTGTCCCTCAGAGGTAGCACTGATAAAACTGCACCTGCCAGTCTCACTGACCAACCGGACTGACTGCCACAGTTAAGAAGGGGAGGCTAATAGCCTACATTAGGGATGTATAAAGACTGGAGGATCAGCAGCCATTGAGGCAGGAAGGCAACCAGTGGTATATGCCTTGCTGCTGTTAGGGGACACCAATGAGGCAATATCTACATAGTTGTCAGGGTACTAAGGTGTGCGACTAACACAACACAAATAAATAGGATAGTACTGATGAGTTTATAGTTATTGTGTCCTAAGGCTACATCTATGACCAAACATTTAGCTATAAGTAGTAGCATTAGCAAGGGTCAAAGTACCCTCAGTGTGATAAATGTGCTCTGCCAAGATAGATGTCCAGAATGTGTCCACAGGATACTCTGTTATAGTTATAACAATACCTAGACCATTTTGAATTAAATAATTTCTGATTTGTTAACTATAATTCACACATATTATAACATAAAGAATTTCAGACAAAGTGGTTTAGCCATATGTAGGAGGGTTAATGCAAAATTACAACCAGAAATCTTCTTTCACATCAATAAATCCATTTTATGAGTATAAAAGGCAGTGTAGAGGAATGTATTGGGTAGTTATAATGCATGGTTAGGGCTTCCGACTGCACTTTTCCATGAGATCTCAAACCCTGTCACATCAGTTCTATTGTATATTACAGTTATGTAGTAAATATTCCAGTGCCCTTCATTGTTTACTTATCATACAAGAATAAAACTTGGATATGGAGGATTACCTCCCTATGTCACTCCAGGAGTGAACAGCAAACAACACCATGTGAATACAACCAGCACAGTACATGACATTCCAAAAGAAATTAGTGGTATTTTGTTTTCTTGTGGATAAATGTTTTCTGTTCATGTGTGACATACCTCTCAACCTCTTAGTACAATAAATCTGGACAAAGTCTAAAATAATGGGGATGAAAGGCCCAATAATAGGGGCACATTTTAAATATTTCTCTTATAAAGTTAGAAAGTTGATAGAATTACAGGATTTGTGTTATCCTGCAATTGCTGAGTGATATGGAGTCTGAAACTCAAATATATATCATTATTTGGTGACTTCAATTTTCAGTGATTTGCCAGAAAAAAAGAAACACAAATTTGATGAGGAACTGACCAAAAATATGAGGCAAAAATCTAGATATTCTGTGAAAATCTGGAAAGCTGAGAGGTATGTTATATGAGGAACAAAATATGTCAAATAATGGTATTTTGCTCTTAGACAAAGAGAAATTACTCATTCATGTACCCATAATTCATAAATTCTGGGTTATGTGAGTAAAGCATTACTTTCCTATCATTCTTTACTTGTTTGTAGTGCTGCTTCCTAGATTATATTTGAACCAGCCTTTAAAACCTGCAAATTGTTCTGTTTTGTTAGATACTTCCCATCCCATTTCCGGTTTTATGACTTAATTCTTCAAAGTAATAATCTGTAGGTAAACTGCATATTCCTGCCATTTAAAATCACATTTCATATATCTCATTTTCAAACAGTATAAGCCAGTTGAACAGTAGCCACAAATGCCAATATTCCCATGGACAAGTAATAATTATGGCTCTACCCAGAAATAATGAATTATTCTCTTGCCTGGACGAAATGTGACCATGAGTAACTGCTACTAACCTGATGTGTTTTCACAACAAAGGGCACTGCAGAGGAGGTTGGGTAATCAGCTGGCAGAATCCTCCTTTGGCGGCAAACTTCATTCATAGTAATAAAGCATCACATGAGCTTTCAAAGCTCTGTCCACCAAATAAATGAAATAAAACGAAAGTATAAGCAGTGGGCAACAGAGGAACTGTCCTACGTGTATTACATTTTTTAGCTTGTACTTTTTTGCCAGTAAGATAATGTTGCAAATGCTAAAAAATACTCTGAATCTATTTTTAAGAATAAAGGGATTAAGGTCATAAATTGCTGAGTAGGCCTATGTGAGAATTCTAAAAGTAGATGTGCTCACCTACACATAATACAAATTTCCATGACAACCCTAAAGCGCATCATTAACCTTTCTTTTGTAATGGCTCACAGGCATAGTAGCTCAGTTGTCACCTGAGACCCTGATGACTCGGGCTTAGAAATAAACTCATAAGTGCCTGAAAATTCTCCAAGTGTGGAACTGGATGTCCAAAAAGCTGTCATCCACCTAAAGGGATATTTGAGATTTAAGCTACATTTTCTATACCCCCCTTCTCACCACCAGCAAAGCAAAAGGCAGACGAGCAGGGCTGAAAGTGGTGGTGCCATTATGTATCTTTTGCTCTCAATATAGAAACAGTAAGAAACAGAGAGGTGATTCCTTGGCTGGCCAGTCTTCCTGATGGCAGATAAATATATACCCACTAAAAATGAGAAAGTGACCACCTTGGTAAGGAAAATCAGGGCCACGTTCAATGTATTGCTTCCTTCCAATGGTAGCTGGTGGTCTGATGACAAACTGTGGTACAGCCTTATGGATCTGATGGAAAACTGTTAGATACACACAAACATACACTTGTCAGACATGCATGCTGGCATCTATTGAGATGGACTACAGCGACAGTAAAAGCAATTAAAAATACATGGCCACTAAAATGTGAAAGTATGAGGCAGGCGGTAAATACAAATTAAGCCATTATCTATCAGCATTCAAAACTTTATACGTTATATAGGATATATGGCTGGAAACATATTGATCCAGTTTTCTATTTAATTTATTTTATTTACATTTTGGTTACCATGTGCAGCACTGATCCTTACCTGCCAATGTGTGGTATTAGCTCCTTGAAAAGTATATGATTCAGTTGTCATCACTTCACGCAAGTGTAATCACAAATGAGTGAAACCTCCCCAATCTGAACAACACTGCTGATAAAAGAATCAGAAGAAAAAAATGTTTTGCAGACAGCAAGTGCCCTTTCACCCTCCAATGTGGGGGCTACACTTCTGCACCCTGCTACACACCCACATACCAATCCTGAGGTCACACTTGTTGTGTCTTTCGGCTTTTCCTGCTTATGGTTCGCCGCAGCGGAACTCCGATCCACTAATGATTGGCAGTAGATTTTTACATGCCGAGTTGCCAGCCCTGATGCACAACCTTCAACGAAGGTATGCCCATTCACGCATGTCTCCACACAGAAGACGCTCTAGCTGAGAATCGAACACGACAACATCTTACTGTGAGGTGACAACGCTACCGCAGCACCACCACACTAACACGAGGAAAAGGGAAATCCATGGTATACCAGCAATTTCTCATTCTGGGCCAGTTGCCCACTAGTGATCACACAAATTAGTGTTGCTCACCAGTGTTTTGAAAACTTTGCTCCCGTGCTTGGAAGAGTTAGACAGTGAACAGTACACCATGTTCCACATGGAAACATCACTGTTATTCTATATTATATTACATATAGACAAACTACTGCATTCTAAGTAATATTTAATAATCTGACAGTTCCTAAATAAATGATGACCAAAACATTATCATTTTGCATTTATTATGTTTTGTAACAGACAAATTAACCTGCTGCTAGAGGTTATTTTCAAAAATATTATTACCTGACTTTATGAAGAGCCACCATGCTTGATGAAGGTGTCATTTTACATGTAGTAAAACAAAATGTTTTCCTTTAGTAAAGTGTCTAATAACTATTAGCAGATTGATTTTCAAATGAGCTACATGTTAGCAGGAAGGCACAGAAGACTACATCAGTGGAAAGTATTAGCCAAAGATAGGCAAAATGAATTGTTTACCCTGTTTGTGTGTGGCTATAGGTAGAGGTTAGCAAAGCAGTGTACCTGTTTTTTTTTTATTGTGTACCTTTTTTATTTTCCTTTCATAGTCAACCAGAAGACACTGCACCTCTCTACACATTAATTTGCCAAAGCACATGTTAGCAAATTCAATGTCATTACTCCATAAGGAGTGCTGTAAAGTTAAAATTGGAATTACTTGAATCATAACTGTATAACTGTCAAGAGCATGCACATATCATTTAATGCAGATGCATAATTTAGGTTATTTTTGAAATAAAAACAACATGCCTATCTAAGTGTTCCATCACAACACATTGTGGATGCAAGATAGGCTTTGATATAAACCCCTGGCAAGCAATTTTTTCACTTTGACAAATGAAACCCCCCAACTTAACTCCCCCAAATAACAAAGTACGGAATGCAGTTGTGTTCTTGTGCTTTTCTCCACATCTGTTGCCTCATATTTCCTTCATTACCTCACCACACATCTTTAAACTCTGTTACTGCATTGTACATACAGAACAAGCCAAATGCTTGTTTTGTAAGGTACTTTGGCATAATCTTGACTAGAAAACAACTTCTATTTAATTGAACCCTACTTGAGGGATTGCCTGAGCTGAAGCTCTTTCCAAAAACTGAGCTAGTGATTAGAAATCAAAACATACACAAGGATATACTGAAAGATTTTATATTTGTCATTCTAAGCAGATTTTAATACATCTGCACAGAAAAAAAGTTTGAAGTATTATAATTACTAAATCAAGTTTACATTTAAAAAGCAGATTAAGCTGTTTTTGTCCATTTGCCACTCAGCTTTTCTAGTTTCCCTAACATACAAAAACCTGGCAAAGCCTTGTTTTTATCACATTCTTACTTACTGAATGGTTATGCATAGAACAAATGTAACATACAACACACACTGAATTTCTTTCTCGGCATTGTACACAGAACACTTCACTTGCATTGCTTCGGAATCCCACAGTACAAAATGACAGATACTAAATTTACCTGTCTATTAAAAAACAATTGTACATCTCAGGTCACTCTGTGTGTGTGTGTGTGTGTGTGTGTGTGTGTGTGTGTGTGTGTGTGTGTGTGTGTGTGTGTGTGTGTGTGTGTGTGTTTGTGATGGGAGCTGCTAAATAACAGACATAGTCGACCAAAGATGTAGACATTTTGTGATGTGCTCTTTTAACTTTCAGCTACGATTACTGACTTGTATTCTGTTATTTATGGAGATATTTTTTTCAGTATTGATGCTTTTATTCCATAATGAATATATACAACCTATTTGAAGGAAAACTAAAGGGAATCCCCCAAATGACAGATAATATCCTGAGTTACTATACAGCACTTTCTTACTTGACATGGCATTCAGTTTTCACAGAACCTATTTATAATGTGACAGATGTGAACAGGAGGACTTTACATTTCATTCTGCAGCGAAGCTTTCTTGTTCCAGAGCATACTTCAGTATGCTGTCAGCATGCCCTGCCCTTGCAGGGTGTTCACTATCAGTACTGAACCAAAGCTGCTCTGTTTACAACTTGCACTCAGGCATTTTTACATATCTCTTAATGCTACCTTTAAGTTGTGCAGTCTACTCTTTGCTTTTATGGACATTGTAAATCATGGAAGAATGAAAGACATATCTCTCAACTGTCCAGATTTTCGCATATGTCCACTGCAATGAATGAGGGCTGAAGTCACTAAATAGTGACATACATTTCTGTTTCAGATGTCATATCCTTCATAAAAATGCATGCTAAGACAAAGCCTTTTATTCTAGCAACTTTCTAAGTTTATAAGAGCAATATTTAAAATCTGTCCCTATTTTTGGGCTTTTGTCCCCATTCTGTCAGGCTTTGTCCAGATATTTTGTGCTAAGAGGTTGAGAGGTATGATGGAAGAATGAGATACTGGCACACTTTCCAGCCAGATTTTTGTATTGCATTCTAACATGCTCTGTTCAACCAGACCTGCTCTCTACATTCCAAGCAGTACATTCTGGGGAAATTGGTCCGCATGGCTTTAGTCAAGAAAGCAGTGGGAAGTAAGCTGTTTTAAATCTAAACGTAAACCCTCAGTTTTCTTTTAAACTACCGGATCATTTCATACCATTAAATCACTGGGGCAGCGTCATGCAACGTTTTTTTTTCTAAATAAGAAACCAGTACACTAAATCACAGAAGATAATCACGCTAATGTCTGCCTGCTAAAACACTTCTGTCTTCTACAGGTACAGTGTTCAGGATGTTTAGCTGCACACACTGAGTCCTCATGTATACCTGATGACAAAATTAACAAGGGCAGATGGTATCGGGATACTAACAGTACACCTTAAAATTCTATACAATGTAAATAATTGTAGTTGCTCACAAATGCAGTTGGATTTTGTGACCATTTTATACAGGTACTGAAAATTAGGTCTGCATATAACTAACTATTTAACACCATTTTCATTTTGATATTGATTAAGAAACATTCGACTCTGCATCAGTCCTGCAAAAAATCCATTAGTAGATTCTGTGTCTGAGCATTCCCAGCATGTGAGTTAGCAGGGGTACTACTACTGTGGATATGTTTGTGCTATCGCCAGTCCAGTTTGTTTCAGTGCTATGGTCATATACATTGCAGGTACACTTACTGTCTGCTTTATCCACCCTTACTCGCCATGTTTAGTACGTAATAGAGCTGCATATGTATAGAGTTGGTTTTGGTAGTAAAGACATTCTTGCCTTTGTATGACAATTGCTATGTTCTTATCCAGTGACTTAGGATATCACCAGACAGCAGACATGATTGAGTAGCTGACACACTTGTATGATCACTCCACATGGCTATCATGGCTATGAAAGATTCTTGAAAGGAACTGTCACATTTACCATGTGTGTGCAGCAGGGATGATCTGCACATTATGATAGGGCATGGTTGCATACCAATGTTTCTGTGAGCGTCTTCAGATTAAGTGTTTAAATGAAGAATTTTCTACAGAAAAATATTTATTTCTGCTGATGTTGCTGCTTCACGGTTTATGTCTTAGCAGAATGGTGGTGTTTCATGAACACTGGGGATGTGTTTTTTGATTGTAGTATGGTTTGGTGGAATTTGTTGATACATATTTCCCTCTCCCACACTCCATACTCTGCAGTTCATATCTTTGTGAATTGCAGAAGATGGTCTGGCTCCTCATTTGCATACATACTCTGTACCTTGGCAGTTTCAGGTATCCAGTGGTTTATAATAAAAGAAAGAAAATAATGTCAAAGTAGGAAATGTAATGCACAACGAGGTAAGAACACCCTTATCGAACTAAGTAAACAACTCAGGGGACTAATTAAGTCTGCCAAAGCCAAATGTGAGGTAAAAGTAGCCACCCTGCCTGAGGGCAAGCACAAGCATTCTTCCGCTACGTCCAAAACCTCAAAGGCAGTGCATAACAATGTGATGAGATAATTGTAAATCGAGATGTCTATACTGAGATGGCGGATATAGCTAAGCTACTGTCAGGCAAGAATGCCCATTCATCACTGAATAAAGATTTTCTTAACTAGACTGTTTTTTTTTCCTCTGGAAAGAGAACTTTATTTATTTTCACTTACTTTTGCTAAGTTAGCTGCGGGCCAGGATTCAACATTCTGAACAGTTATCCTAATTGCTAATCTTTTATTTATTTGGAAAGCATAACAAGCACTCCCCTGAAATGTACCTCACAACAAGGAATGGTCCTCATTCTGGGTCTGAAAAAGCCCATGTTCCTCAAAGTTCCACACTGAAAGAGTCTATCACACATTCAGACTTAGGACTTTTTAACTGAAATCTGTGGCAAATAGTATCGCATCATATTAATTCATCAAAATAAGTTTCTATATGTAGAAAGTAGTTAGTAGGTGCTCTACACTTGACCCAGTTGTTCGACATTATGAAAGTTAGTGTTCCTCATTTTGGAGATGGAAGGTTGAGAGCTGTGATGCCTAGGCTTAAAAAGCCCCTTTAGTCATTAGCCTAGTAATTACATATGAGCTTCTGCCTACATGCACTTGTGTAATAGGACTTGTCTGAATTGCATATGGCTCTGGTGTGTGTTTTTGTCACATACAAACCTGCACAACTGTGGGAAATGTTTATGAATTCATTATCTCAGCTGCTCCACCATGTACTTTTAACAAAAGAGACTGGAGCAACTGAAGTACCCACTTCTTCTCCTCCCTCAAGAGTTCCACTTCATGATGGCTTCACAAACATCACTTCTGAGATCAGAAAGAGTTTGAACCTCTCTACAGGGGAATAAGTAACTATTGTTAAATACTTTTTTGTCTCTGAAGTGTCCACACTAAATGTACTATATGTTGCCAGCTAATAAATGTGCTGTTGGAATTCACTCATACACGTGGTTGTTAAATACACCAAATACAATATGTTTAAAAGCAGTCATTTAGTAGGCAGCATGCTGAAAGACAGCTGTATTGTAAAAGTTAGGCTGATGTTAATCTGCCACGAGTCATTTGTGCAATGCTATATTAAATATCTTTTGTGATCTATTTACAGTTGCACCATACTTACATGTCTTGCAAATAATGGCTTACTTGTGTCTGCATCTTTGGACTGGGAAGGATATCTGGTAATACAGCATTAAGAGCTGTAGCCTGTCAAATTGTAAATATAATTTACAATAATATTCCCTACATTTTCCATTTTCCATACATTTTCATCTCTTTTAGGGTTGTCATTCTACTCACCTGCATTATCTGTTATGCAGAGCCACAGAAACAGCTGTCAGTTCTGTGTACTTTTCCATCTGAATATCAACAGAGTAAGTTTTGTGATACTTGTTGGGGCGGGGTGTCAAATCACGGCTTTGTTAGACAACTTCAAAAAGGTGCACTATGCACCTAAAAACTGTGTAGTGTGAAAATATCATGCCACTGGTCTAAGCTGTGTTCACTATCAGCGTGAGTAAACAACTGCGGCATATTTATTATTTTCCAACAGAAGATAACGGGCCGACTTTGGGTCAATATAATGAATATGGCTTTGAAACCAAAATGAATAATAGGATACATTGTGTGCATTACTTAATTATTAGAATGTGCTGCTGTATGTATTGAATCCAGTATGAGCCCTAGAAAGTGCACAACTCAAGTTACTACTGCATGACAAACAGGGAGAACTCACAGATGTAGTACACACATATTTGTAACAGATGTGGTGGTAATAAGTGCATCAAAAGGAAAAATAATAAAAAAATAAAAAACATTTTTTACAAGGAGAAAGCTCCCCCTGTGGTCCATGGGACAGAGCTTTAGCCCTCATATCTCCTTTACTTTACCAACAGAAAACAGTCATCAAGAATGGACACAAACACCCTGAGAGATATGCGGAGCGATACATGTCAAAACTACCCATGCATGTTATAAATGCAGGTAAGGGACTAGTCCTGAGTGGAACACTTCCTTTACCTTGAAAGATGTCCAGATAGGAAAAATGGCTTTGACATTTTTTAAATAGCTGCTACACGCTCTAGGGACCTAAACCTTGTCACCACAATAAACAGAACATGCTGGAGAGATAGATTCCTGTCCCAGAGACTTCCCATACTCTGGAACAAACTACCTATCTATATCAAACAAAGCTCCTCATTAGCACGCTTCAAGAAAAATCTTGATGATTGGATGGGAAATAGGAAATTCACCCCGGGGATCACCTCTGTGACTCTGTTCAACAGGGGCACAGGAAAATAATTTTCTTGGGTGGCAAAAGCCAGTGTACCATTTTGGCTAGGCTTATATAGGCCCTAGGGCCAATAGCCTAGTACCTACCTATGAACCTATGAACCTATGAATTGTATCCAGTATATGTCACTATTTGATGAGTTACTTGACAGTCTAGTTTGCTTTGCTAAGGATGGCTTGCACCTTTTGTTTCAAGACTTTTGCATACTGTCTAAAGTCATTGCTGCCCCCTTAGTGCCTTTGTTAGGCACAGCCCAGTTGACAGACATTCTAAACAACTAACATATCATTCCTGAAATTAGATTACATCAAGGTGACTTTCATGAATAACAGAAGTCTAAATAATAAATTTCCTGATCTTGCAGCACTCCTGCATTTTGAAAACATCAACACCTGGGTAGTTAATGAAACTTGGTTTAAATGTAAAGAGTCGCAAGGGAGTGGAAGGGAAGTTTTAGGTTTAGGGGCGGGAGGAGGGGGGTTTAAGGTTAGAGAGAGATTATGGAATTTAGAGTTATAGAGGAGAGGTTGGAGTTTTAGGTTTAGGGAGCAATTGGAGACTGTATGGTTAGGGAAGTAGAATGGAGCTTTAGAGTAAAGGAGCAAGGATTTGGGCTGGGAACTGGGTGTGAGTTTTACAGGTAGAGTTAGGGTTCTGTTAAGGCTATACAGTTCTGTAGGGTCAGGTGTTAGGAGGGTTAGTGGGAGTTCTTGCACTTGCTTTTTTAACCAACTGGCAATGAGTAAGTAGCACATGAACACCTGTAATAAACTATTGTATTCATTCACCTTTGTTAAGCTCAGAGTGAACTTATTTTTGAACTGTTAGTTAGTATTCTACAAAGTCACCTACTTTTTACATTAATTTAATTTTGTCTGTACATGAAAGTTATACTTTTGCCTCAAGACAACTTGTTCTGGTAAACAATATACTAGAACATTTGGCTCATAACAATATCACACAATGTTTCCACAATAAAATAATGAGAAAATAACATAAGTAATACAATAACATTAAAAAGTAATATCTTCAATAGCCCATCAGACAGTTAACTGTGATGACCTATCTTTCTATGTGGTATAGACTACTGAGCAAAATCTATTTATCAGAGTGTAAAACATGATAATAAATTAATGTACTGAATGGTAACACCCCACAGATTTATTGGCACACATTTGACAAGAGCAGAATATATCATATAAAGGGATTTTGCTGCAAAACATTAGAGTCAACCTTAAGATACACACACATACACACACACACACACACACACACACACACACACACACACACACACACACACACACACACACACTCACACACACATCAAGGTCAAGCATTTTTTAAAAATAAAGTATTAAATCACAGCGTATTTTATTCCTGTGACCTGCTCTTACACATTAGTGGAGGCAGGATATCTGGCATTTTTTTTAAGAGTAGCCTTAGCAAACTCTCTCTCTTTTTATCTGTCAGCCTTTACTGAGGCATTGTAGTTTACAAAAAGTAGAGAGGAGGATGCCATCATAACAGTCTTGGAATACTTTCTGACAGTATTCTTCCAGAAGCCAACTTTCTGTGCATACTAGTTTTCTTTTACAAAGACATTTCTGAAGGTGGTGTGAACCTTGGCTCTAGATGATTAGGATTATTGATGTGACACCACAACCCCATGTACAAAAGTAGGAAAAGAGCTTGTGGGTGGATTTCTGAATAAAGAACATTGTTGGCTTGTTACTTGTTGTTTCTTCAGCACTCTAACACTATCCGCTCTCTTTCAGTCTTTCCAATCTGCAGAAGAATTTCATATTGCCAAATGCTATAATTGTCATAAAATAGTGACTGGTGCTGCAAAGCTCTTTGGGAGATGTATTTCACTGTGAGGAGATCTAGCAATGCAGAAGTTGCTGTATGGAAGAGGTGGAGACAGAGCTGTGCCCCTTCTTTAAATGGCCAGAGTGAATATGGTCTGCTCAAGTGCCTTGAAGCATCTTTTGATGGAGGAAATTACCAAAAGATCAATAGATTAATCATGACTTAGCTACTTGTTGTTGAAAGCTCTATAGAAATTTTAAAGTTTAAGGCCAGCAACATCTTTAGGACAGGACAGGTGAAATAATTTGACAGGTCTGTAGGTTCGTTTTGTGAGATATAGTCAGTACTGCAGTAACTGGAGTTGGTGCAAGAGTATTGATAATGAAACGGACCAAGCTAAAAAGTGACTCACTGCTTTAGCAAATAGAAAGTATTTTAGTAGAGTTTAGAGATCGGCTGCCAGGATGACTACTTTTTTCTTGTTCAATGAAATGATCCCTGGCTGGTCACTGACAATGGGAAATATAATCTCACCTATTCAAATGTTGAGAAAAAATGTGCAGAAATCTGAATGGGCATGTGCACACATGCAGTCAATAACACAGCATCGCTGTCTGTAATATGTATGATACTTCCCATGCGTTTCATTCGTGCTGCTTCTGGAGTCTGGAATCCCAGCGACTGAGTCATACCTCTTACATTCACGCATGTCATTGGTACATAATACCTTTTAGTCTGTCATTCAGTGGTGATGAGCTGTATGTCACAGATAACTAAATGCTATTACAAAAGAAGCCTCTCTGAATTTTTATATTTCTGTTGAGATCATTTTGCTGGCAAGGAACTCCCAAATGAAACATGTAGGATAAGATTTCAAGCGTCATCTAAATGGAACTTCGTAGCAGGCTGTTTATTTTTTCTCCAATAAAAACTGCATTTTTTCCAAACTTAATTACTGCCATGATGTACACTTGGCACATTTACTTGGGATGAAATCATGATGCAGTAACAAATATCTCTCTCTTTATCTGTTAACCCACTTCCAGTTCTACATCAAACATTCTTCTTTTGCAATGTAAATTATTATAGATCTGTATGTGTTTGGCTATTACTTTGATTTCCAGGCTGACCCTGTAATTGGTCCGTTGTGATCACTGTTCTAACTCATTAAACAAACTGTAAATGAAATAAAATGAATTAGTAAAATATAAAGTGTTTGTTTGAATAATAATTATCTAGGGTAATAATAAAAAATATATGTGCAACACAATTAAATGAATGTTCTTAACTTCAGCATAGTAGCTGAATCCTATCTTTAGATACATCTTGCAGTTAAGCAGAAATGTGATCATCACAAAAATTAAGAAAGCTGTTGGAATATTTTGGAAACAGATGTGTATAAAAGTCTAAACACAGAGTTCTAGTTTATTTCCTCGAATCACAGATCCTAGAATTTAAAGTGGTCAACACATTTGTTTTAAATACCTCTTTGATTAAATTATTTGTTGTTATATTTTTTAAGTTAATTTTTCTAAGTTATACTTAAGAACTATGGCATAATGAATTTCTAGTACTACAAAATACAACAAAAAAGTAGCCTTACTGAACCAAGATGCATTAAAAGTCAGATTGAAGTAGAAGGCCTCTGACCTGACTGCTAGTCAAAGTAATCTTTTTGAAAGTAATATTTTAATAATTTCTTTTGAATTTATAAAAAAATTATATGTACACTGACAGCTTTAAATAGTATTTATGGTAACTGGGGAGGGCCAGCCAAGTAATGGAATATTGGTATGGCTGGTGGGGGCCTGACTCATTGTTCTGCAGAGAGATCCATTTGTCCATGGTCTGGCTATGTAGACTCTGGAGGTGTATACTGCAAGAATACAGCATTATTAGCCATTCAAGTAGGTCGACCATTTGCAGTTCGAAGTTTTGAAGCTTAGAACTTGTGAAGGGAATCTGTCTGTAGTGGAGCAGAATATTTACAATGTTAAAGAATGTCCTATGTATGAAGAAATATATGCATGTTTAATTACAATGTAATGCCATCTCAGTCCAGATATAGTCCTGATTTCTCTTGCAATTAACATGCTGAAAACAAGTCATATAACCATCCTTTACATAATGTAAATACCTCCCACCCTTCTACTACTCCAAAATCACTAGCAAACAAGTTGTGTTCTACTAGAACAGCTTTCTCTGGACTCTTCCTGTGATCCTAATAACCTCTGGTTTTGGTTTCTGTACCACTATAAAGATTTCATAGTCACCCCATAAAAACATATCGACAACCTTAGCCTCAGAACCAATAGTGAGCCCTCTATCTGGAAATTGGCCTTGGTTGCCATATATCAAAAGATCACAAACACTCCTCAGCCTCCCAACTCTGCCCAATCTCAGTACTTCCTACCCTTGGTAAAACCCTTGAAAACATTATTTACAATGAACTCACCACTTACCTTGACCAATACCACTTATATTGTCAGCAGCAGTGTGGCCTTCCGAACAGGTGGAAGTACTATGATTGCTCTCTGGATTCTCACTGATGACATCCTCACAATAATGAGTAAAGGTGACCTCACTGGGGCAATATGCATTGACTTTACCCAGGCCATTGACCTGGGTAACCAATCCATCCTATTATCCCACTTACAAGATATTGATGCAAACTCTGAATCTACCTAATGATTCAAAGAGTTCCTCATTAACCAAATTTTGCGGTTAAAATTGCACCTGGCTTGTCAGATATAAGCTTAACTCCTTCAGGGGTTCCTCAGGGATCAATTTTTGCACCAGTGCTATTCTCCATGTTTATAAATAAATTGCCACTTACATAAAGTGGCAGTTTAGTCATCCCCTATATAAATCAAATTTGTGAGTCATGTTTGAGTTGAAAGACTAGGCTTATAAGGGCCCTAGTGGTCGTTATTCTAGTATACACTTATGAACCTAATCAACACCTCCTCCTTTACTCTGATGACATAGTTATCTATAGATCCAGTCCTTCTGACATCATCATCTCAAATCAACTTTAAACTGATGTTCTGCAAATAAACAATTAGCTTTGATCTAAAAAAAACAAGCCCGTGTTGCTTGGCACAAAGACAAGACTCACTAAAGTCACTAGCCCTGTCCATATCAAAGACCTAGTCAACAATCTATTTGAATGCACCATCTCGTATAGAGACCTTGGCATTTGGCTTTGCCAGTCCCACAGCTTCCAAGATTATATCCAGAAAGTCTGATCCAAAGTCAACTACCACCTGTTTTGGGCTCAAAATATATCACATTTCCTCTCACAGCCTGATAGAGCAGCCTTAGGCAAACGTGTCCTGCTTGGACAACTAGAATATAAGCTACCCTTATTTTGCCACTGCCTTGTAAAAAAATAAAAGACACTACCATTTTACAATATCTTTATAATAAATTATGTTGTTTCATTACCAACTCTCCTTAGCATGAGCATCACTGCAATTCCACTCAAAGGTTAACTGGCTTTCCATTCAAGGTAGAGCCAACCTGCTTCTTGGCTCCCCTCTCTTCAAACTCCTATACCATTCCCCCCTAACTATGAGACTAACTATATTCAACCCAGACTACAACCCAAGAAACCAATCCATTAATGGCCTTACTCTTATATAACTCTATCCACTAAACTTCATTACACAGATCACAGATTCTCTGTTCTTGCCCCTAAACTGTGGTAATCTTTGCCACCTAAACTCACTGAAATTAATTCATAAGTCAGTTTAAACTGTACCTAACTGAACAATACAAGTTCACATCAGACCACAGGCCTTGTCACTCAACTCCCATCGTTGCATTATTACATTTATCTTAAAAAACCTTGGCTGCTTAATCTCCTAACTTCTCCAACATATAAATTCATACCCACTGCTTCCCCATCTGCCTTATCCATTCCTTACTATATATCTAATACTTCCTTCTCCTGTTATTAGCTCTTCTGTTGCAGCTCTTAGTATTCAATGGTTTCTACTATCTTCACTACTAAAATTTCCTCTCCATACTTGTATATTCTATGCCTGTTCTTTTGGGTGGACCACATTTACAACACCTATAACACCTGCATTATGCATTCTTTAATCCTAATCTTACTTCATTTTAAACCTTCTTGTAAACTGTAAATATGTGTATATTGTTTACATCTATGTTATGTTATGTCACTATACTGTATAATTTAGTTATACCTTTTAAAGTTACTTTACTGCTGTTACTAAGTATTATGTTATGTCACTATACTGTATAATTTAGTTATATATTTTAAAGTTACTTTACTGCTGTTACTATGGATTATGTTATGTCACTATACTGTATAATTTAGTTATACCTTTTAAAGTTACTTTACTGCTGTTACTATGGATTATGTTATGTCACTATACTGTATAATTTAGTTATACCTTTTAAAGTTACTTTACTGCTGTTACTATGGATTATGTTATGTCACTATACTGTATAATTTAGTTATACCTTTTAAAGTTACTTTACTGCTGTTACTATGGATTATGTTATGTCACTATACTGTATAATTTAGTTATACCTTTTAAAGTTACTTTACTGCTGTTACTATGGATTATGTTATGTCACTATACTGTATAATTTAGTTATACCTTTTAAAGTTACTTTACTGCTGTTACTATGGATTATGTTATGTCACTATACTGTATAATTTAGTTATACCTTTTAAAGTTACATTACTGTTGGTACTATGGATTATGTTATGTCACTATACTGTATAATTTAGTTATACCTTTTAAAGTTACTTTACTGCTGTTACTATGGATTATGTTATGTCACTATACTGTATAATTTAGTTATACCTTTTAAAGTTACTTTACTGCTGTTACTATGGATTATGTTATGTCACTATACTGTATAATTTAGTTATACCTTTTAAAGTTACTTTACTGCTGTTACTATGGATTATGTTATGTCACTATACTGTATAATTTAGTTATACCTTTTAAAGTTACATTACTGTTGGTACTATGTATGTAACCTGGACTGAACCTGCAAGTGGTCACATTTGATTAGTTCTCTACCCCAGTAAGCAAGCAGTAATGCCCGACAGGGTGTGTGTTAATATAGCAATAACCCACGCCTTAGTGTGGGTAATGCTGGATTTACCCACGGTTGGTATGGTTTGGTCACGAGGGTGAAGCCCGAGACAACCATGGGTAAATCCAGCATTACCCACACCCAGAAGTGGGTTATTGCTATTATACAATGACATTATTTAAGAAAAAAAATAATTACTTTTCTTAAATAATGGCATTGTATAATGCTTCCTTGCTGCCCTTCCACAGCTGCCTGGTATTCTGAGGCAGTTCTGATGTACTGCGCATGCGTATGCTTACACAGTACATCAGAGCAGTGGGCGGAAGCAACAGAGAAAGCAGGATCTCCGTTACTTTTTACGAACTGTCTCTCTATGTTAAATGGGTTTAACATAGCGAGACAGCTTTAAAAAAAGCAACGGAGATTCTCTGTTGCTTTTTTTAATGCTGCCTCGCTATGTTAAACTCTTTTAACATAGCGAGACAGTGTCTAAAAAAAGACTTATACTAATGGAAAAAGTCGGGCGACCGGACCTTTTTCCATTAGTATAAGTCTGATTTACAATGTGCATGCTGGCCAATCAGCATGCAAGTTTTGGAATATTAATGTGGGGTCATTGTATAATGTGTAATTAACACTTGCCCAGGGGTGTTATGAGGCCCCCTGCCGCATGGGCTCTCTGTAAAATTATTGTGTTTTACTTACTTTTTTCTTTATTACTATATTTTTTAAACATTTTTTTAATGTAAAATAGTTCCTCCTCCTAATGTTTCAAACTTGCTGTAGTATATGTTAATGGTATTGGAGGAAGCATTTTACATCCAAAATATAACACTTTAAAAAATAACCAGGTATTTACTTTACTTTTGGTCCCTTATTCTTAAATTGTTTGGTTCATTGGCAATCATTGGAGATTGGAGTTACTAAATAATGACATACATTTGAGTTTCAGACTTTTATTTCCTTCAGGAAATTCATGCTAACACAAATCCTTTACTTAAGCAACTTTGCAATTTTATAAGACAATAAGGCAATATTTTAGAGGCTTTGTTCCCCCTTTATTTTAGGCTTTATGCAGATTTCTTCAGCTGAAAGGTCCAGAGGTATGCAAACCTCTTTACTGCTGCTGCTGCCAGTGGTCGATCTCACACACACACACACACACACACACACACACACACACACACACACACACACACACACACACACACACACACACACACACACACACACACACACACACACACACACACACACACACACACACACACACACACACACACACACACACACACACACACACACACACACACACACACATATCTCTGCTTCATACTTCGTGTTTCATACATTCTGCTTCATACTTGATACTGAAATGCAGACCTTTTCATGTGCCCAGAGAACTAAACGGTGTCTATGTAGCAGCTGTATATATACCACCAAGTGCCAACATCACTCAAACACTGAATATACTGCATAATACTATATGTGAGCTGGAATGCAAGAATTCTGACTGTGCATTTATGATAGCTGGTGACTTCAACAAAACAGATCTCAGGGAGGTGATACCCAATTAATGCCAAATTGTGAATTTTCCCACAAGGGGAGCGAATACTCTGGACAAGGCTTACGCTAACAAAAAAGGTGCATACAGAGCTGTACAACAACCAAACCTGGGTGGCTCTGATCACATCTCCATAAAACTAACACCAGCTTACAAACCTTTCTTGATCAGAGATAAGCCCACTGTGAAACAAATTAGGGTCTGGCATGAAGGAGGCATGGAAAGTCTCAGGGACTGCTTTGAAACCACAAACTGGGATGTCTTCAGAGAGGTAGCCATGGTGAGCAATCTGGTGAATATAGATGAATATACTGCGACTACAATGGCTTATATATTCAAATACATGGAGGATGTAACAAACATCAAAAATATTAAAGTAAGAGCCAACCAAAAAACATGCTTAAACAGCAAGGTGTTGCTGAGAGAAGAAACACTGCTTTCAGGGCAAAGGGTAAGTAGGGTCTAAGTATGGCAAGGGCTAATCTAAAAAAGGGTTTCAAGGAGGCCAAGATCGCGTATGGAAAGAGGATACAAGGATGCTTCGAGGATGCGAAAGACTCAAGAAGCCTGTGGCATGGTGTTCAACAGCTAACTGACTACAAGTCAAGTTGGCTTAGTGTGATGATAGCACTGAATTTCTGGACAGTCTAAATACAATTTATGGCACGTTTGAAGAGAAAAACAACCTGGAGGCTGTAAAGCTTCTCAATGATGAAAAGGAGGCAGTACTCAACTTCAGTGCTGAGGAACTGAGGAAAGTGAACCCCAGGAAGGCTGCTAGCCCTGATAACATTCTGGGGAAAGCACTGAAAGGTTGTACAGACCAACTCAGCATAGGAGGTATGAGAACAGGATTATTGTAAAGAGAGGTATTAGTAGGGTAAAGAGATGGTGTTAGGTGAGGCAAGTATAGACAATAAATATGAGTGTTATAGTAGTCTGATATGTGCAGTATGGAGGAAAAAGACAAGGGGGTGGCAGTAAAATACAGTATAAGATTGGGTGAGATGCATGAAGGTATAGTTGGTTGAGTAGAAAGTGTTATTAAGTTAAGTAGGGGCTTGACAGTGGTAGGTAGTAATTGAGTAGAGTCATGACAGTGGCAGGACCGGGAGTCAAGTAAAAATTATCAGGCTGTTGTTCATAGATTCCAGCTCGACATTCAATATGGTGATTCCAATGCAACCTATAGAAAAGCTAATCAGCCTTGGCATAAATAAAGGGCTGTGCAACTGGATCCTCAATTTCCTAACTATAAGACCACAAATGACCTGTGCTGGTAACAACACTTCAAGGAGTATTACAATCAACAATGGAGTATACCAAGGTTGTGTGCTGAGTCCTCCACTGTTCACAGTCCTTACCCACGACTGCTCTGCGGAAGCTAGCAACAACCACATCATCAAATTCGCAGATGACACCACAGTGGTGGGACTCAAAGGTGGTGATGACGACAGTGGGTATAGGAATAAGGTCAACTCCCTGATTGAATGGTGCAATAACAACAATTTGGACTTGAACATCAATAAAACAAAAGAAATTATTATTGACTTCAGAAAGAGCTCTGCCATGCACCTGCTCCTCAAGATCAACAGTGAAGAAGTGGAGAGAGTCCAAATTATAAAGTTCCTGGGGGTACATATATTAGAGGATGTTTCTTGGTGTATAAACACAGGCCAGCTAATTTAAAAAGACCACCAACAGCTATACTTCCTAAGAAGGCTGAGAAAAGCAAAGCTCTCTATGAAGGCTGTAAATGCCTTCTACAGAGGAGCCATCGAGAGCATTATCACCAGCAACCGCACTGTATGGTTCAGTAACAGCACAATGGCCGAAAGGAAGAAGCTGCAAAGAATAATAAGAACAGCTGAAAAGGTCGTGGGCACTAGTCTTCCTACCTTACAGGAGCTCTTTGAACTGAGATATAAAATAAGGTCCCACAAAATACTGAGTGACACTTCTCATCAAGTGTATGGTTGGTTCACTAAATTTGCTTCTGGTAGAAGGTTACGGAGTATCTGCTGCAGGACCTCCAGATTCATGAACAGTTTTTATCCAACTGCAGTAAGACTCATTAATGCAGAGATAAAGCTGGATGATTCAAAACTATAATAGATTGTTACACTCTCAGTATTTTTCTTTTTTTCATACAGTAATTTTATTTATTTATTGCATACTAAAATTAATATATTATCCTTCATGTTCAATTCCAATCACTTCCTGTGCAGTATCACCCAGTCTCACCTCTGAGTATAATGTACGTTTCTTTTCATGTGTTAATCAGTAGTCAGTGTTGTCCAGTGTATATAAATAGTGTACAAGCATGTGTCAGCTACCTAGATATTTACTTTTGTACTATAGTTTTTGTTTATTCTTTAATACCTATCATGTTTGTCTTTTTGTGTTTGTTTTCTACTATAAAAGAGCCGACACTTGAAATTTCGTTTAAGTAGCACTTATGTTTACTAAATGACAATAAAGTTTCTTTGAATCTTCAGATAATGCATGCTAACAAAAAGCCTGTTATTCTAGCAACTTTCTAAGTTTATAAGAGCAATATTTAAAATCCGCCCCTATTTCTGGTTATTATTTGTGTCTCTGTGCAGATTTCTCATGCTAAGAGGTTGAGAGGCACAGAAACCTCATAACTGACGGTGCTGATGCCAGTGGAAAGCTTGATTGCTCTCACTCTCTGTTTCACACTCGCACATGTACATACTCACAGTTTCTTCTGCTTTCGTACACACACACACACACACACACACACACACACACACACACACACACACACACACACACATACACTTTTACTGCTACATTGATTTTTTTTACACTCGCTAAACAGCATTTTATGGGAAGTATCTAAAGTAATATGACAGATGTTTTGTGTGCTCCCGGCAGTAGTAACAGTGTGTGCAGTGCTGTAAGGTAAGTAAAATATATATGCCCTTTTCCCCACTGTAGTGTGATCCTGGAGTTAGTATATATAGTTGGAGATAAGTGTGCATGCCCATGGCAAAAAATTCAGTATTTTGAAATTCAACATTGTAAGCTTTCAGTATAATGAGACTCAGTCAAATGAGTTTTCAGCATTTTGAAAATTAGGTATTGTGGTCTCAGTCAAAAGAAATTCAGTATTTTGTGTTTTCAGTCATGCGAACACCCAGGAGGCATCAGTGCAGTTTCAGTCTCTGAAGTGCAGCTCTTCACCCCTAAACCATTCTATTATTTTCCTGTTAAGGAAGCTCTTCACCCCTAAACCATTCTATTCTTTTCCTGTTAAGGAAGCTCTTCACCCCTAAACCATTCTATTCTTTTCCTTCCCCTCTGGCCAGCCCTTTGTTAGTCTGGGTTCATCATTAACCAGAGCTGCCTAAGTCCTAGACAGGCATCTTCTGTCTACACTAAAAGCATGTCAACCAAAGTTTCAACATGTCAGATTTGCTGCTGAAAATGTCCTTGTTGATGTGGTCTAAAACTAAACCATGCACAGAAGTGTGGGCACTGACTGTTTACAATAGATGTTTTGGTTATGCTCTGTCTTGATCACCTCCAAACAAATTAATTTTCCTTTTCATTAGTGTAGATCAGAGGGTGTAAAGTGTGTGTGCTTGTATCTTTAAGAATCATGCAAGGCTGTACTTGCACGTATATAACCCACACATGTGCACAGCCTTAGTGACATTTTAAAAGAGCAGCTAGGGAGTGAGCATGCATGATCATAGTCATTAATTGTATATAAGTTCCTTAGGTTACAGTCTATAGACAAAATAGTAATGTATGTGTATATAATAAAGCTGCTTGAACAGAACCCATGAAGATTTATATATTTGTGTCCTAACAGGAAAGTGACATGGTGTCAGAACCGGGATGGAAGAGAGAAGAATATTCCAAGCCATGAGATGTAAAGATGACAGCGAAGGTAAAACTGAGAGAAAAGAGCACAGCCATAACCAGAAAGAATCAAAGGTAATGAGAAATAACACAATTTATTTATTTGATGCAAAAGGGTGGCCACGGTGGTGCAGCAGTTAGCGTTGCTGCCTCACAGTAAGAGGTTCTCTGGTTCAATCCTCGGCTGGGGTGCCTTCTGTGCGGAGTCTGCATGTCCTCCCTGTGGTCGCGTGGGTTTCCTCCCGGTGCTCTGGTTTCCTCCCACATCCCAAAGACATGCTGTAGGTGGATTGGACACTCTAAATTGGCCCTAGGTGTGAGTGCGTGCATGTGTGTGCCTTCTGTGGAAGGTTTGGCGCCGGGCTGGCAACTCGACACCGTAAAACTCCACTGCCAATCATGAGCAGACAGGTGATCCACTGTGGTGTCCCCTAACTGGGAAAAGCCGAAAGAAGAAGAAGAAGAAGAAGAATTTATTTGATGCGAAAAACAATAAAGGGGCATCACAAGGGCACAAACGGCATTATCAGGTAAGCGGAAAGTATGAAAAGTTTGTTAACCAAAGAAAATGTTTAAGATAAAAGTATTTGATGAAACAATTAACTGTAAAGCAAAATGAGTATGTTTAAAGCAAAACAAGTGTATCTGAGGCAAAGTTGGACTTTTTTAGAGTAAAACGAGCACAAGAAAAGTATGTTGGGCATGAAAAGGACAAATAAAACGATTAAAATAAGAAAAGAAAAGGGCACATTAAGCAAAATAAAGCAAGGCAATACCATGTGTTTGGGCAAAGTACTGTGTTTGGGCATAACTATAACTTCGTATTGTATCAAGGGCATAACTAAAGTTATTCGAAGTATCAAAGAGTGTGTAAAAGGGCTTACAGTGCATGCTTATTACTGTGCATTTATTTCAAAGAGTTGTCTGCCAAGTGCAACTATTTCATGTAATCCAGTCAACGTATAGCTATTTCAAAAATGTTCTTGTGCTGGGTGTGTCTATTCACAAAGTGCCACCATTACAGAGTGCTTCTTGTACTATAAAGAGTTGACTAGCAAGGTATCGCCATTTTGGGGACATTTCAGCATGCTGTATGCAGTTATTTTGAAAGTTATTGAGTTTTGGGCAAGAGATGTTTGATTTGTTCACATTATACAGTTGCTTGACATGTTTCTTACACTGTTAAGAGTTGTTTTACTTGCAAAAGATGACATTGCAAGAGTATTACGATGCTCGTGAGTTATTCAGTCGCATTGTAAAGTTCTCGATTGTCTCTTAAAGTGACTTTACCAAGTGATGATAAATTACTTTAGCATTTCTGCCTTTACCAATAATATTCCGAAAGCATCAAAAAGCCTGAGAAGTTATTTCGCAAAGTTCAGTAAAGTACTGAAAAGTCATTTCGCAAAGTTCAGTAAAGTATCGAAAAGCCCAAGAAGTTTATTTCATAAAGTCCAGTTATTAGAAAGTATTACAAGTTCATTCATTTGCATAATTCTGATAAGTCCAATGAGAATATAAGTTGAGATCACAAAGGCATTGGACAAGTTCTGTTTATGCCAGAAACTTCTGGATATGTGTATGTGTGTATATTCATGCTTAGTTGTAAAAACCACTTCGTGGTATGTGTTAATATGGCAAATGGGTTTCGAAAACTCCTACCACTTGTGTTTGATCAGACTATTGCAGAGAACTGGAGAATATTTGAGAAAGAGTACAATATTTTCATACAAAAAGCTTATGCAGATAGAGATGCAAGCACCATTTTGCTAAACCTAGCAGAGTCAGAGGCCATAGAAAGAGAGCATTCATTTGTGTATGCACCAGCAGTGTATGAAGGAGAAGGTGCAGATTGCCATATTGTTATAAAAGCTGAATCAAGGAAAGACCCCGATTGTTTGAAGCACAAGTTTATAGAAATGTGCAAGTCCCAGATGAATGTTACATTAGAGAGGCATTTGGTTTACACAAGAGATCAGAAACCAGGGAAACCATTTGCAGCTTATATAACTGACTTGAGAAACAGAGCTAAGATGTGTCGGTTTGGTGATCTAAACGATGAACTGATAAAGGACAGGCTTGTATGTGGTATTAATAGTGCTGCTATGAGAAAGATTTTACTTCGTGACAGTGATTTAACATTGATCAAAGCCATACAGATTTGTCAAATCCATGAGGTGACAGAAAAACACACAAGTATGCTTGCAAGTGACAAAAGCATGGGTTCAGTTGGCTCCATAGCACATGTAGACAGTATGCAACACATGACGAACAAGAACAGGCCTAAACACATAGCAGCTACAGGATTTCCAAAGAAGCCACAAGGTTTTCTAGAAAGTTCCAGGAAAAGTGCAAGATCCAGCACCAGCTCAGTGCAACACAAACGTGAATCAGCAAAACCCAAATCTAGCTTTATTGTTAACTGTTGCAAGTATGGTGCAAATCATGAATCTAAAAGAGAGAAGTGCTTAGCATTTGGTCACAAGTGTAAAAAAATTGAACCATTTCCAAAAGTTTTGTAAGTCAGTTAAGCCTCATGCAGTTGTAAAGAAAGGTCACACAAAAAAGCAAGTTGATCAAGTAGAGCCAAAACAGTCAGCTTTCTATGTTGATGGTGTATCAGTGCTTGATGAAAGCGGTGATGCAATAAACTTATTGACAAAAAGTGAAGTGTTTTATACAGTCCGATTAATGGAAAATCTACATAGCTCAAAGTAGACACTGGGTCCAAGTGTAATGTTATATCAGCAGACACATTTGCTAAAGTGAGAACTAATGAACAGCTCAATGTAACCAGTGTGAGACTTGTTGCTTATGGAGATGAAGAAATTCAAACTGCAGGTTCAGTGATACTTCCAGGTTGTTTGGCCAAGAACTGTTACAGCTTGTTGTTCTATGTAGTCCGATGACCAGTGCAATCTTTATTGGGTCTCAAAGATAGTTTGAGAATGAATATGCTTTCTTTTGCTAAAGAAGTTCATCATGTAAGTTCACTTCAGAGTTCTAATTTCTCCAAAGCCATTTTCTCAGAGTATGCTGATGTTTTCGATGACAAATTGGGCAATATTCCAGTTGTATATTCCATGAAGTTAGATTCAGACATCACTCCAGTAGTCAGACTAGCAAGAAGAGATCTAATAGCTATGCAAGATAAAGTAAAAGCTCAGTTGGATAAAATAGTACAGCAGGGTGTGATTTGTCCAGTCACAGAACCAACTGAATGGGTATCATCCATGGTAGCCACTCAAAAGAAAGGCTCAGATGAAATCACAATTTGCATTGACCCAAGAGATTTGAACAAAGCATTAAAAAGACAGTATCATCCAATGCACACAGTTGAAGAAGTTGCAGCTCTGATACCAAATGCCACTGTATTTTCTGTTTTGGATGCAAAGAGTTTATTTTGGCAAGTAATGCTGGATTGCAAATTCTCATTTCTAACTACTTCTGATACTCTGGTAGATACAGAATCGTAAGGATGCCATATGGAATAAATTCTACAAGTGAAGTTTTTCAGTGTGCAATGGAACAAATTTTTTCAGGTTATCCTTGTGGCATAATGGTATATGATCTGCTGGTTGGAGGCAATGGTGAAGCAGAGCATGACAGAAACCTCAAGAAAGTTCTAGACAGAGCACGTGAAGTGAACTTAAAGCTCAATCCTCTGAAGTGCAAATTCAAACTTCCAGAAGTTACGTACATAGGACATTTGTTTGCAAGTACAGACTTGAGACGTGACATGACCAAGCAAGCAGCTATTCTAGAAATGTCAGTGCCAGACAATGTACAAAGTTTACAATGTTTTCTTGGCATGGTCAACTATTTAGGCAAATTTATACCAGACTTAAGTGAGTTGATAGCATTTTACGATAGCTAACATGCAAAAATGTTGCAT
>NC_056747.1:786775775-786958275 GCF_019279795.1 Protopterus annectens
TATTGTATCAAGGGCATAACTAAAGTTATTCGAAGTATCAAAGAGTGTGTAAAAGGGCTTACAGTGCATGCTTATTACTGTGCATTTATTTCAAAGAGTTGTCTGCCAAGTGCAACTATTTCATGTAATCCAGTCAACGTATAGCTATTTCAAAAAAGTTCTTGTGCTGGGTGTGTCTATTCACAAAGTGCCACCATTACAGAGTGTTTCTTGTACTATAAAGAGTTGACTAGCAAGGTATCACCATTTTGGGGACATTTCAGCATGCTGTATGCAGTTATTTCGAAAGTTATTGAGTTTTGGGCAAGAGATGTTTCATTTGTTCACATTATACAGTTGCTTGACATGTTTCTTACACTGTTAAGAGTTGTTTTACTTGCAAAAGATGACATTACAAGAGTATTACGATGCTCGTGAGTTATTCAGTCGCATTGTAAAGTTCTCGATTGTCTCTTAAAGTGACTTTACCAAGTGATGATAAATTACTTTAGCATTTCTGCCTTTACCAATAATATTCCGAAAGCATCAAAAAGCCTGAGAAGTTATTTTGCAAAGTTCAGTAAAGTACTGAAAAGTCATTTCGCAAAGTTCAGTAAAGTATCGAAAAGCCCAAGAAGTTTATTTCATAAAGTCCAGTTATTAGAAAGTATTACAAGTTCATTCATTCGCATAATTCTGATAAGTCCAATGAGAATATAAGTCGAGATCACAAAGGCATTGGACAAGTTCTGTTTATGCCAGAAACTTCTGGAAATGTGTATGTGTGTATATTCATGCTTAGTTGTAAAAACCACTTTGTGGTATGTGTTAATATGGCAAATGGGTTTCGAAAACTCCTACCACTTGTGTTTGATCAGACTATTGCAGAGAACTGGAGAATATTTGAGAAAGAGTACAATATTTTCATACAAAAAGCTTATGCAGATAGAGATGCAAGCACCATTTTGCTAAACCTAGCAGAGTCAGAGGACATAGAAAGAGAGCATTCATTTGTGTATGCACCAGCAGTGTATGAAGGAGAAGGTGCAGATTGCCATATTGTTATAAAAGCTGAATCAAGGAAAGACCCTGATTGTTTGAAGCACAAGTTTATAGAAATATGCAAGTCCCAGATGAATGTTACATTAGAGAGGCATTTGGGTTACACAAGAGATCAGAAACCAGGGGAACCATTTGCAGCTTATATGCAGAGCTAAGATGTGTCGGTTTGGTGATCTAAACAATGAACTGATAAAGGACAGGCTTGTATGTGGTATTAATAGTGCTGCTATGAGAAAGATTTTACTTCGTGACAGTGATTTAACGTTGATCAAAGCCATACAGATTTGTCAAATCCATGAGGTGACAGAAAAACACACAAGTATGCTTGCAAGTGACAAAAGCATGGGTTCAGTTGGCTCCATAGCACATGTAGACAGTATGCAACACATGACGAACAAGAACAGGCCTAAACACATAGCAGCTACAGGATTTCCAAAGAAGCCACAAGGTTTTCTAGAAAGTTCCAGGAAAAGTGCAAGATCCAGCGCCAGCTCAGTGCAACACAAACGTGAATCAGCAAAACCCAAATCTAGGTTTATTGTTAACTGTTGCAAGTATGGTGCAAATCATGAATCTAAAAGAGAGAAGTGCTTAGCATTTGGTCACAAGTGTAAAAAAATGGAACCATTTCCAAAAGTTTTGTAAGTCAGTTAAGCCTCATGCAGTTGTAAAGAAAGGTCACACAAAAAAGCAAGTTGATCAAGTAGATCCAAAACAGTCAGCTTTCTATGTAGATGGTGTGTCAGTGCTTGATGAAAGAGGTGATGCATTTAACTTATTGACAAAAAGTGAAGTGTTTTGTACAGTCCAGATTAATGGAAAATCCACAGAGCTCAAAGTAGACACTGGGTCAAAGTGTAATGTTATATCAGCAGACACATTTGCTAAAGTGAGAACTAATGAACAGCTCAATGTAACCAGTGTGAGACTTGTTGCTTATGGAGATGAAGAAATTCAAACTGCAAGTTCAGTGATACTTCCAGGTTGTTTGGCCAAGAACTGTTACAGCTTGTTGTTCTATGTAGTCCGATGACCAGTGCAAGCTTTATTGGGTCTCAAAGATAGTTTAAGAATGAATCTGCTTTCTTTTGCTAAAGAAGTTCATCATGTAAGTGCAGTTCTGAGTTCTAATTTCTCCAAAGCCATTTTCTCAGAGTATGCTGATGTTTTCGATGACAAATTGGGCAATATTCCAGTTGTATATTCCATGAAGTTAGATTCAGACATCACTCCAGTAGTCAGACTAGCAAGAAGAGTTCTAATAGCTATGCAAGATAAAGTAAAAGCTCAGTTGGATACAATAGTACAGCAGGGTGTGATTTGTCCAGTCACAGAACCAACTGAATGGGTATCATCCATGGTAGCCACTCAAAAGAAAGGCTCAGATGAAATCACAATTTGCATTGACCCAAGAGATTTGAACAAAGCATTAAAAAGACAGTATCATCCAATGCGCACAGTTGAAGAAGTTGCAGCTCTGATACCAAATGCCACTGTATTTTCTGTTTTGGATGCAAAGAGTTTATTTTGGCAAGTAATGCTGGATTGCAAATTCTCATTTCTAACTACTTCTGATACTCTGGTAGATACAGAATCGTAAGGATGCCATATGGAATAAATTCTACAAGTGAAGTTTTTCAGTGTGCAATGGAACAAATTTTTTCAGGTTATCCTTGTGGCATAATGGTATATGATCTGCTGGTTGGAGGCAATGGTGAAGCAGAGCATGACAGAAACCTCAAGAAAGTTCTAGACAGAGCACGTGAAGTGAACTTAAAGCTCAATCCTCTGAAGTGCAAATTCAAACTTCCAGAAGTTACATACATAGGACATTTGTTTGCAAGTACAGACTTGAGACGTGACATGACCAAGCAAGCAGCTATTCTAGAGATGTCAGTGCCAGACAATGTACAAAGTTTACAATGTTTTCTGGGCATGGTCAACTATTTAGGCAAATTTATACCAGTCTTCAGTGAGTTAATAGCATCTTTAAGAGAGCTAACATGCAAAAATGTTGCATGGTCATGGTTGGATCATCATCAGAAGGCATTTGAAGACCTTAAGCAGAAAATTGCCACCCCACCTACGTTAAGATATTATGATGTGAACAAACCAGTTATTCTTTGCTGTGATGCTTCAGAATTTGGCCTAGGCACAGTCATACTTCAAGAGGGCAGACCAGTAGCCTATGCATCTAAGTCATACTTCAAGAGGGCAGACCAGTAGCCTATGCATCTAGAACACTAACCCAAACTGAGATGCAATATGCTCAAATTGGGAAAGAGTTTTTGGCTATAGTATTTGTATGCTCCACGTTTCATGATTATATTTATAGTCGAGCTATTCAGATTGAAACTGATCATCAACCTCTAGTTACCATTCTAAAGAAGGCTATGCATTCTGCTCCAGCGAGATTACAAAGAATGATGCTCAAATTGCAAACTCCCATTTCAAATTAGTCTACACTAAAGGCAAGTTGCCTTATCTGCCTGATACATTCTCTAGTTCTCCTAGAAATACAAAAGAACAGCTTGATGCAGAGACTTTTGACTATTATGTGATGCCAGTGCATAATTTTACCACCACTAGACTTGATGAGTCAAGAGATTACATTCAGACTGATCCAATTTCACAGAAGCTCAATCCCCATTTGCCTTATCCATTCCTTACTATATATCTAATACTTCCTTCTCCTGTTATTAGCTCTTCTGTTGTAGCTCTTAGTATTCAATGGTTATTTATGTCAGATGGCTGTCAAAGCAATCTAGTGTATCAGCTGAGGTGTAAGCATATTTTCTTTACAGAGATCAACTGTTGATGGAAGATGGCATTATTTTCAAAGGTCCTAAAATCATTGTTCCTGCTTCCTTACAGCTAGAATATATTCAAATTTTCCATTGTGGTCACCCAGGATTTGTATCCACTAAAAGAAGAACCAGAGAATTGGTATTTTGGCCTTCATTATCAAAAGACATTGATAGAGTTCTTTCTTCTTGCTCATTATACTATAGTACTAGACCACATTTGTAAAGAGAACCACTTCAGCCAAGTCCAATTCCTGAACTACCTTGGTCTACAGTAGCAATTGATATCTTTGACTGGAACAATCAGCACTACTTAGTTATGGTAGAGTCTTATTCAAATTGGTTTGAGATTGATCTATTATCAAACTTATCCTCAAGTACTGTTATCACTCAGTTGAAATGTAATTTCTCAGGTCATGGTAGCCCACACAAATTTTTCCTGACAATGGTACTCAATTCACTAGCCAGCTGTTTCAGAAATTTGAAAAAGAATGGGATTTTGTACATACCACTAGTAGTACTGAATATCCTCAGTGCAATGGTCTAGCTGAACAAGCAGTACAGAGCGCAAAGCAGTTACTTGAAAGGTCAAAGTGTGACAGTAAGTAATGTCTTCTGGCTTTTCCCAGTTAGGAGTCGCCACAGCAGAACTCTGGTCCACTAATGCTTGGCAGTGGATTTTTACAGTGCCAAGTTGCCAGCCTGATGCCCAACCTTCAAAGAAGGCATACCCATTCACGCACGCACCTACCTGCATGTCTCTAAATGTCACTCGACCACGGGGAGGACATGCAGACTCCACACAGAAGGCACTCCAGCCGAGAATCGAATGGGAGAACCTCTTGCTGTGAGGCAACAACGCTAACCACTGCACCACCGCGGCCTACACATGTGACAATACCGATGTATTTTTGAATTTACTCAGTATCAGAAACATACCCCATGATGATATTCTTGGCTCACCTGCTCAAAGACTACTTTCCAGGCAAACTAGAACTACACTACCTATTTCCTCAAGTTTGTTGCAGCCTAAACCCAAGAACAATAAAACCATCAAGGCTCAACTGATTAAGCAGTGTAATAACCAGAAATCTAGTTATGAAAGATTGAGTAGATTACTACGTCCATTGAGGGAAGGAGAGATGGTATGAATGCAGACAAAGAAAGATTTTGATTAAATAGGACAGATTACAGTCATGTGTGCAGAGCCGAGATCTTACTTGGTAAATTCCAAAGGAATGGAGTATAGGAGGAATTGCAAACATCTTCTTCCTGTACCAGAACCATCATCATCATTGCAATCACAACATTATATCTGTAATGCAAACTCTAAATCAAAGAATGAGTCAGATGCTGCTTCCAGATCAGAATGTGTTCAAAAGTCTGATTCTGTTCCAGAAATGATTCAAACATTCCATAGGTCAACCATTTTGCAGAAACTGTCCCAGTTGCTAAATCTAATTTCCAGTTGTATGTCACACAATATGGACGAGTGTCTAAATCAAGTGTGAAATATGCAGCACTGTGGACTTGCTTGTACATACCTATATGTTTAAAATTGTATAATGCATGTCTATAGATTACCTGTGATTTCTGCATGTCAAACAGTCTTATAACAACTGTATGGTCTATTTCTCAAAGAAGGAGGATGTAGATCAGAGTGTAAATTGTGTTATGTAAATTGTGTTGTGCTTTAAGGTTTACTTATACTATCAAGGAAAATGAAATCCCATATTTAGATATACTAATAAAAAAAGATGAGAAGAATGAAAGATTCTTAGCGGAAATATACCGAAAAGAAACATACTCAAACTGTTTCCTACATTTTAGTAGTAGCCACCCCTTTACGCAAAGACGAGCTGTCCTGAAAGGTCAGTTTTTCAGGGCAGCCCGTATGATCACATTATGGGACAACTTTATTAAAGAATGTGAATCCCTAAAAGGAATGTTCACGAAAAAGGGATATCCCACCAAATTGATTGACCAAATAGTGGGGGAAGTGATGACTAAAAGAAAAAAATGGGTATTTTCTACCTATTTTAAAGCTTAAGTGTAAGGATAGGGAGACAAGCACTAGCATGAATGAATGTATAGATTCAGAATGTGGAATGACACGTGAATTAATCACAAGTTTGACTATGGCCCCAAATGGAACCTTATCTAAAACTGATAGAAAAATGTCACCATACCAATGTGTTTTTTTGACAACTTTTAGTTAGGATGCATCCCAGATAAAACATATTTTAACCAAGAATTGTACCTGTTAAGCAATGATAAGAATTTAAGGGAGCTATTGGGCGAAAGACCCATGTGTGTATATAGGAAAGGGCGGTTGATTAAATGTCTACTTGAGCAACATACACATAATCAAGACCAAGGTTACATGTATAAATGTGGCACATGCAAATTCTGCAGCAATATTTTAGAGATTAATAACTTAGAAATCAATGGCATTAATGTTAAAATTCGAGAGAGATTCTGTGTTACCAGTGGAAAAAAAAGTGGTCTACTGTGCTCTGTGCCAAAATTGCCCATGTTTTTACGTGGGCAAAACTGAGCGAAGATTAAAAAATAGAATAAGTGAACATCTGAGAAATATAAGGGATGGCTGTGAACACAACTCATTAACAAAACATATTTTAGGGCATCCTACTCATCAATTTAAGTTCATAGTCCTAGAATCAGTGAAACTGTCTGATACAGAAGGAGCTTGGCCATACTTATTGAAGAAATTAGAACTTACTTGGCAGCTCCGTCTAAATTCCTTATATTGGCTGGGCTTAAATGACAATGTGTCTGTTAGTAGGTTACTGAACCTGAAGGCATTAAATAGATAATGTTTATAAATTAAATAGAAAAAGGATACCGATTCTTTGATTTTTGAATTAATTTTATAGGACTGGTTTATCAATGCCTGATGCATATATGAACTTTTAACTTTTTGTGTTTTTTGAAGTATTTGGTTTAGTCAGGAATGAAAGGATTCTGTTTATTAATGTTATGAATGTTTTAATTGGATTGATTATTCTTTTTATTGAGACTGGGCAGCCACGGTGGTACAGCGGTTAGCGTTGCTGCCTCAAAGCAAGAGGTTCTCTGGTTCAATTCTCAGCTGGGGTGCCTTCTGTGTGGAGTCTGTATGCCCTCCCTGTGGTCGTGTGGTCTTCCTCCAGGTGCTCCGGTTTCCTCCCATAGACATGCAGTAGGTGGATTGGACACTCTAAATTGGCCCTAGGTGTGTGTGTGTGTGTGTGTGTGTGTGTGTGTGTGTGTGTGTGTGTGTGTGTGTGTGTGTGTGTGTGTGTGTGTGTGTGTGTGTGCCTTCTGTGGAAGGTTGGGCAACAGGCTGGCAACTCGACACCATAAAACTTCATTGCCAATCATGAGTGGACAGATGATCCACTGTGGCGATCCCTGACTGGGAAAAAGCCGTAAGAAGAAGAAGAAGATTCTTTTTATTGAGACTATATGTTTATATTATGTATAGTCTAATTTTATATGTAGTTAGGGGTTATTTGTATGCTGGTACTTTAAAATAAGAAGTGAAGGAAATTAAGTCATTATATATCTATTTAAACTATGAGTAAAGGAAATGATTTTATCTGATGAAGTTCCTTGTAACCTAGATAGGGACAAAAGCGCTTATTTATTTTTAACTAAAGTGTGTGTTTTGCCTTGGTTTCCGCACTTCACACTTCTTGTTTCGAAAATTGTATAATGCATGTCTATAGATTACCTGTGATTTCTGCATGTCAAACAGTCTTATGACAATTGTATGGTCTATTTCTCAAAGAAAGAGGATGTAGATCAGAGTGTAAATTTTGTGTGCTTGTATCTTTAAGAAGCATATGAGGTTGTATGTGCACGTATATAACCTGCACACGTGCACAACCTTAGTGCCATTTTGAATGAGCAGCTAGGGAGTGAGCATGCATGATCATAGTCATTAATTGTATATAAGTTACTGTCTAAAGTCAACAATAGTAATGTGTTTGTATATAATAAAGCTGCTTGAATAGAACTCGCAAAGATTTGTTTATTCGTGTCCAAACACAAAAGTGACATGGTGTCAGAACCGGGATGGAAGAGAGAACAATATTCCAAGCCATGAGACGACAGTGAAGGTAAAACTGAGAGAATAGAGCACAGACATAGCCAGAAAGATTCAAAGGTAATGAGAAATAAAATAAATTATTTATTTGATGCAAAAGACAATAAAGGGGCATCATAAGGGCACAAACCGCATTATCAGGCAAGCGGAAAGTATGAAACGTTTTTTAACCAAATAAAATGTTTAAGATAAAAGTATTTGATGAAACGATTAACTGTAAAGCAAAATTAGTATGTTTAATGCAGAAAATGAGTATGTTTAGATGTTTTTTTTTTTGATTGGGGTAATGTGTAGAAAGGGGTACATAATCCTTCTAAGATGGTTATGTTTAATTAGTTCAATGCTCATTAATAATGCTTATTTATTTAGAAAATTTGACTGGACAGATGATTCTGTTTTTCAACCATGGCATTGTGTTACATTAATAAAATAAAGACTTTGGAAAAAATATCATTCACAATGCATTCTGAGAGAAAGCTTTGGGTGTCAACTGTAGAGGAAGAATATTCTCAGAATATTTGTTCTGACAAAGGGTGTGTTTTCTGCATTCCATCTCCCTAGAGAAAAATGCTACAGTTGTTAAGGCAACAAAACATAGGCAAGAGCCACTGAATTCTTAGAGGAAAGGAGAATACTTAGAGTTATGTGTTCCACACTGAGGCGAGATTTGTGTTAAAAGTAGTCTGCAATGTCAGCTGTGTATAACCCTGCCATTACAAATGCATGTAAGATTCATTATAAATATTCCATCGCTATTATTGCACATTGGACTGCAAATGATGTAGCTGCTGAATTATTCTTTCATTGTCAGCGTATGTTGTAAATAAAGATGAGAACACTGAGGGCTGGTCCAATGGTGCACAAGGGATTCCTTCTGATTCCTTCTGTGATGCCAGTGACAAAGGTTCAAGCAGCAGGCTAGGCAGGGAAGTGACAAGCAGAATGGTGGAGGGGGTTAAATGGCCAGAGGCCTACTCCCCTCATTCAAAAGGAGGATGAGGGTTTCTGACTACTTTTGGAAGCCCACTCCCCTGTACTGACTGGTGGGCACTACAGCAGGTAAATAAATTAATTTATTTTATTATATAATGCAGTATTGCTGAAAAACGTCAATTTAAGGCTGTGCACATGGAAGCACACATACCAGGGCTCATACTGACATCATTGCATATCATATCATATATTTGGGTTAGGCATAACATAATAAAATCCTCTGACCCCAAAATTATGGTGCTGTGGAGCTGGTGCCCAGATCCTGTCCTTCAGTGAGAGAACAAATTGGCATATGATGTCGCAGGAAGCTTGTGGCTGACAGATAGGGATGCCCAAAATGTAAAACATTTTTTGAAAAGTTACAATAAGGTTGTGTTCGTGTTTGTGTTGCTACATATGTGGGTGTCCCCTCTGATGGTAACATTTACCTTTGGAGTTGTAAGAAAGCAGTTTACACTATTTATGAAATGGGACAGGTTTAATATTACTAATCTACTCAGTTGCTTACCGCCTACTCAGAGGCGATCTATGCCTGATGTACAAAGCCATGTCAAACCCAGAATTAATGGACATGCTCCAAAAAAAAAATCCAAGTCCCTTAGAGCTACATGCTCCAGGGACCTAAACCTCAGCACAAAAATAAATAGGACATGCTGGAGGGACAGATTCATTTCCCAAAGGCTCCCCTCACTCTGGAATAGAATCCCAGTTCATGTTAGACATAGCCCCTCGCTGACTCTCTTCAAGCGAAATTGGGAAATCACAAATTCACCCCTGGGATCTCTCCTGTGTCCCTGCTAGACAGAGGTACAGTAAACTAATCTTAAAAGGGTACCTTCTGTGACCTACTTTACAGTGGCACAGTAGGCTAATCTAATAGGGAAGCAGAAGCCAAATATACTCTGGCTAGGCTTATCAATGCCCTAGGGCAGATAGCCTAGTATCTACCTATGAACCTATGAACCTATTAATAACCCCTTCTTGTTTAATTGACACAAGATTATTCAAACTCAAAATATCTAAAATCTTGAGCAGTCACAACTCAAAACAGTGGCACTCCAAAGGTTGCCAAACACAAAAACTTTTTTTTTTCATAGGGACCAATCACCCTGCCCCCCCCCCCCCCCATGTGTGCATGTGAGGAGCTATCATATCCTAGAACTATATATCAACTCTCAGTCAAGCAGATGCTGACAAGCAGCTGGTTTCTCAATGGGCAGGTATTACATTCATGAAGTTTATCCTCAAAGTCATGCAGCTTTTCTTTTACCACAAATCTGATCAGCACACAAACTGTTTAGTTAAACCTTGTAAATTTTGGAAAAGAAATGAATACCTTCAATTCTTACAGCACTTACTGCCTGATCTAAAGTCAATCACTGTGTATAGGTGGTCTATAGACACCTGATTCAGTTCCAAAGTTTACTAATTTGTATGTCTTATAAAAACACTATAGGTTAAAATGATAGAAAAGGTGGCTGTTTAAAATCTGTAAAGTTAAACACAGTGGGAAGTCTGGTATGAATTTCCACAGCAGCAAATGTCTGAGAAATTCATTGGGTGCGATTATATTATTGATGAGGAATAACAACAGCCCAAACCATATGAACTGAAACACAGCATTGCATACATTTATTTAGGATTGTCATGTTTAAAATGTGCAACAGTTACAAATTCAAAAATGCTGTCATTGTATTACAGAAGCACAGCATGCAACTGTTTGATTTAGTCCAAACAAAATCTACCCGAAGGGTATAGATTGGGGGGACCAGAATGGTACGTGGTTAGAGAGAAGATGTGATCCTTTAGAGAAAGGGGGCAAGGCATGATATGGGTGCAAAGGATAATAACTGGTAGATGCAAAGGAAACTACCCTGAACCGGAAAGACAGAGAAGAGAATAGGATACAGCCAGCAGACTGTGAGGACCAGCTACTACCTGGATATGCAAAATGACTTATTTCTCTTACTTATTTGAATTAACTGTGATAGAACACTAATCTGTACAGATGTTTTTCAGACATAGCCAGGAGCACTGCCAAATGACCTGGTCACAGTCATAATGTAGAAAAAAGGAAGCTAAGGGAATCGGACCAAGAAATGCAAAATAAAATTTATTAACAGTCTCTTTTTCAAGAAAAGGGTTGTAGATCTATATAATGAACTATCAGAATACAAGGGTATAAAAGGGCATGCACTATGTATCCTATTGCCCACACTTTTTGCAAATATTTTTTATTTTGTGAAATGAATTGTGCTACATTTTTTCCAATACTGAAAAGGTATGCCATTGAGAAACATGTACCAGCCTGATGTGCTGGAGTAAGGGAGCTACAATTGGGCTGGTGGTGCTACTTTTTTGAAGCTTTGAAGCTGGTGTATAGACAGGTGTACAGTTCCAAATATCCTGGCAACATTCCTACCAGAATCAGTGTAGGCATTAAAGAGGGCATATGATAAGTGAAGAATGTGGAAGATGGGTTTGGGGGGCTATAAGTTATATGAACATACGTGCATAGTAAATAATCTAATCTAGCTATCACTCTCTGCTGTCAAATAAATGAAATTAAATGAAAAGATAAATTATTTATTTATAAAAAGAATCCTGAGGTAAATCTAGAATTTTTTTAAACATCATTAACTCCCTACAGTCTATTACATTTATGTCCATTCCTCATGCATGTATCTCATTGGGTCTATATTATATCATCGAACACTTAAAAAAGCAAACGCTGATTGATCGACCTAATTTAAGCGAAAGCTTACAATCTCGAACTGTCAGATCAGCGATTTTTTTCCACATACACACAACACAAGTACACTAAACAAACAGAAATCCGCACACATACACCTAAAATCTGATACCTAACCCTACACTAAATTATGCACACACTACTAACTACCCACTTACCTTAACCCAAACCTTAACCCTAAGGTCCGTCACTATTGCACACTCACCTCACTCGCTCCCTAACCCTAACTCACTTAAATCCGCCCTAACCCTCATGTCCACTCAATCGCACACACACCTAACCCGAGCCCTAACCCTAACTCACCTAAATCACCCAACACTCACATCCACACAATCGCACACTTACCTGAATCTGACCGGTAACTTTCCACCATAACACTGAAAATACAGAAGCAACAGAAACGGACAACCGAATTCTTTCCCTAGGAAAAAATTTGAGTTTCTGCTGCTTCGATATTTTGCAGTTTCACGAAAATAAGTTTGATCAATCAGCGTTTGCTTTTTTAAGCATTTGAGGATATAATACAGACCCATCTCATCAGCTTTGGCTATTTCATTTCCTACCTTATCCCAATCTCCCTCCACCCATTCCCCTTTGGGTTCACCCCTTCCTTCATCCTGGCATGATTTTTCACTCTTGTAGAATTCTAATGCCTCTTTTCATTGCTGTTATAATGTTTCCCTCTCCCTCGTTTCATCATTATAATTAGTTTCAGCCATCTTCTTTCCATTCCAGGAACCAAAGTCGGATTCAGCACTAAGCAACCAAGGCAGTTGCCTAGGGCCAACTGGCTAGGAAGGGCCCTCCACTGGCTGGGGGATTAATTTTTTTAATTTAAAAAAAAGAAAAAAAAGGAACATATTTTTTACGGGCATTCTTCTTTAAGAATGCCCTTTGCATCCATTCACGCATACCTATTGCATCTGCGTGACCTGTTTACGTCTTTGTCGTCCACACACATGGGAATTTTATACAAGAAGATATTTGGACTGTGGACCATGGAAATAGGTGTGATAGTTGAGTGTGTGTGTGTGTGTGTGTGTGTGTGTGTGTGTGTGTGTGTGTGTGTGTGTGTGTGTGTGTGTGTGTGTGTGTGTGTGTGTGATAGCATAACTTTCAACAGTCCAGATTTTTGCAAAATGTCCACATTTGTGCCTCATATTTTTGGTCTGTTCCTCATTAAAATTGTGATTTTCTGGAAAATCTTTGAGGATTAAAGTTGCTAAATAATGACAGACATTTGAGTTTCAGACTTTATATCCTTTAAAAAATGCATACTAACACAAATCATGTTATTCTAGCAACTTTCTCTTGTCATGAGACAATATTTAAAATATATCCCTATTTTTGGTCCTTTGCCCCCCACCCCCATAATTTTAGTTTTGTCCAAATTTCTTGCACTAAGATGTTAAAAGGCATGAAAGGTGTGTGTGTATGTATTTGAAATGCTATATTTAGGGATAGCAAGTAGTTAGTTATTTGTTGAGGCTCAAACCCTGTGCCTTAGTTACAGAAAACACTAGCCTGACTCCTCTACCCCAACTACCAAACAGCATTTTCCTAGGAAATGAGTTTCAGGTGCATTTCCTAGGAACTGAGTTTCAGGTGCATTTTTAAGGAACTGAGTTTTAGGTGCATTTTCAAGGAATTATGACCTTCAAAGGAAGAGGAAATTACTGCTGCTCATGTTAAGTATGTTTACAATGTGCAACTGCTTTGTTTAGAAAATGTTATCACTATTGTGCTATAGCCATGAAAAGCATGGTTAGTAGCACAACAGGTAGTGTGCCTGCTTTTGATGCAGAAGACTATGGGTTCTATTCCATAGCATGTAGATGCATTGCTGCTACTGTGTTGCACTTTGGGGGGGGGGGGGTACTGCAGTCCTGTATAAGTCCTCCTTTGGATGAGATGCCTAGTATCATTTTCCCATCTATTCGATATTGCAATATTACCAGCAAGAGAGTAAAAGCTAAAGTAGCTCCAATTGCAGAGAAGGTCAGGGAAGACCAATTATGGTGGTTTGGTCACTTGTATGAAGGCAAAAGATAATTTCAAAAATCAGTTTGGAAAAGACAGGAAGAAAGCAGGAGACATCAAGGACATCCAACTAAAAGATGAATGGATTTTTCAAAGAATGGTAGCCAGACATTTTTCCGTAGGACACACACATATCTATAATATTTCAAATACATTTATAACAATATTAACTTAATATAAAATATTTCCAGGAATTCACTCTTCTCCTAACTTCTTCCCAACTCATGTTACAATACTTTCTTTTTTCTTTAAATATTATCATGTTCTTTTCTTATTTTCTGAACCTGTTTTCCCCCATTAATCATCTTCCAAGATTACATACATTTTATATCCAAGATTGCAAGCTTTTTATATGTAGATCTCTCTTTCACATAGATTATTGTAAGTCTCTACATAGTCTATTCTAATCTATTGTATTTCACATGAACTGTGCATGACATTTAGGCAGTAATTACTCATATAAGCTGTTCTCTAAATTTAAAACATTTTTTTAGTTGCCATATAACTTTGTCTCTCCTACCAGTCACAGCTTAGTTGGTGTCCCATAACTTTTCTTTCACAGAAGAGAACTACCCCATTCCATCATCTCAGTCTAATACCAATCTTTACTAATCACAATTTTTTGTTGTTCTTCTTTCCGCTTTTTCCCGGTTAGGGGTTGCTACAGTGGAATTCCGGTCCGCTAATGATTGGCAGTAGATATTTTACTTGTGCCGAGGTGCCAGCTCGACACCCAACCTTCAACGAAGGCACGCCCATTCTACATTTGTCTTTCGAATGTCACTCAACCATGGGGAGGACATGCAGACTCCACACAGAAGGAGCTCCAGCCGAGAATTGAATGGGAGAACCTCTTGCTGTCAGGCAACAATGCTACCGCTGCACCACCACTGCTTACTAATTACAATTTCTTATTTATTTAAAATATCACAGCACTTTCTTAAGTACTTCAAGCTAACAGTTTCAGAGCACAACGGTACATTATACTTTTTACATTGCCCATTTCTTTTTTTTTTCAATAATAATTCTTTATTATTTTTCAACTTGTTCATACAAACATTTGACCGAGAAATACACAAGTAATTTCCAAACAAAGCTTCTAACAACATTCTTGTAACATATGTACACTATTTACATGAATGCTTCCATATTTTAACATAGAAGTGCATATGAAGATTCTTATCACTAGGGATAATATCTTGAAATTATATGATTCCTGATAGGGTTAGACTTTATACTATATATATCCAGGGAGTTTCCTGGGCTTGGTACATTAAGTCAGTATAATATTGAAAATTTGTTCCCAAATCTTCAGATTATTTATATGTTTGCTATGATTATTAATTAGTAGTTTGTATGCTAATATATGTTTTATCGCTAAAATCTTGAAGTTGTCCCATGAAGTTTGAGATGGGTTCAACCAATTAGTAGTTATGTAGAGTTTCATTAGCAAAAAGATATTCATAAGTATGGTCATTTGGGATCTAGATAGATTATTTGGAGGGATATGCAATATCATAAATTCTCAAGAAAGCATTGAATTTTGATATCCCATCTTTTGCAGTTGTAATTTTAAGGAATTCCAAAGTTTGTATATACATTTACAGCTCCAGAACATGTGTAGGAGGTCAGCAGTTTCATCTTTACAATATGGGCACTTAAGATAATTTTTAGAGTTAAATTTATGCAAGCTAAGACATGTATAGTAAGCATTATTGAGTATCATGAGTTGTGTAAATATTAACTTTTGGAGGGAGCTTGATTTTACTGTTAAATTAATTGCTTTTACTATTTTACTTTCTTCAATCAATGGTATTTTTTCTTTCCAATAGTTTGACAAGAGGACGTGATCTTGATATTTAAAGTCTTTTATCAGTTTATATGTGGATGTTATAAATTTGGTACCTTGTAATAGGGCTTGCCATAGTGCGGTACATTTCGTTAAGTCCTCTTTATTAATACTTAAATCTTTAAAGTAGCTTATGGATAGATCTTTAATCTGTCTCAGTATGATTAAGTATGATTTGGGAAGATTCATTTGCTGTCTTAAATCATGAGCCGGATAAGTCAGATATGGGTATATATCATGTAGAGTTAAGTTAATTATAAGTGGGAAGTTTTTTAGATCTATTAGTTGATTATTAATTTTCAGGTTAGGGTTCCTATGAAAAGGATGCAAGTTCATCATGTGTTGGAGGAGATTTAATGATTTAAAGAGATTTTGTAATAATGTTATATACATTTTAATGTGTTCCATTAGTGCATATGATTTAATAGTATCTTTTCTTAGAAAAGGTAATGATTTAGGATTTATATTCAGATTCTCAGCATGTTTGTAATTCAAACTTATCCAGTTTGGGGACCAATTATTACTACGTGCATCATAATTAGCAATTCTTAAAATTCTATTAGCATTTATTATTAAGTAATATTTTTCAAAGTTGGGTAAGTCTAGACCACCTCTATTTTTCAGGGTCATCAATTTGTCGTATGATATTCTAGTTTTCCTTGGTTCCCATATAAATTTAGCAGATTCAGTGTGAATTTGTTTAAAGAACTTCTTGGGGATTAGAACTTGAGTAGATCTGAAGACATTGCCCATTTCTAATGTTGACACATCAAGGAAAATATATTCCGTAAAATAAAACTTGCTTTATCCTGAAGGAAATATTCTCTAAAAAAATCTGTTTGGTAAATTCCTATCCTCTTACATTTCAGCTGTTTAATTTTGTGCCTCTGATAAAAAGAATCTTTTCTATTAGCTATAACCTTCTGCTGTTTCATGTTGTGAAGACTGGATCTAACTCCTTCTATGTTTTTTATCAGATCTACTTGGATTCCTTGCACTATAGTCTTTTTTCATACTGCACCATCAGTGCTGAATCATATACCACTTTTTCTTTGAATCTCTTATAGAACATTGCTTCAGGAAATATCACACTATATAAATGTGCATTTACTATGTTAACAGTGTACACCTTCTACTTTAAGAGAAATAGTAAAAAGAAAGTGTTTTTGGAGGGACAAACCCCTGCCTCCTAACACTTTTGTATGTTTAAATACACCTTCCCCAAAACTGTAGAACCTTGGGGGTAAGGAGAAATATTCTTACCCTGATAGCTGGACAATCTAGTTGATTTCAACAAAAGTGATCACCTTTCCTGTTTCATGTTTAATTGGTGCAGTCATGCACATGTCCCCCCTTTTATTTTTCTTTCCTTTTCCGCACTGTATCTTGCTTTTGATTACTGTTTTCACCAGATATATAAAAACGAGACTTTTCCCTTTGGCTTAAACTTGCACTCTCTGACTCCAGCTTGACCATACAGATGTCATTATTTCCTTGATGGTACTCTTCATTGGTATTATTATGCTCACTAACCTCATTTGTTACAGCCAAAATGGACTCAGTCAAACCTTTGATTTCTGAAGCTACCAGAACTTTAGAAAATGCATAATTGCTACCATTGTTTTAAACAGTGGTTCTCTTATGAAAGCATCATTGTCTATGGTATTAATAATGCCAAAGTCTGTATAATCTTTAAAAATGCTACACCTTGTACACATTACTACTTCCTCCTCTGTTTTTAGGCACGAGTATTTCAAAAATCATATATGAAACATAAATGCAAAAGAAACCCTCTTTAGTTATATTTTAAACATAAATTCCAAACACAATAATCTATTCTATCAGAACATCAAAAATAAAATGAACACAGCAATCTTATTGTGATGTAGAATTTGCATGTTAATTCCCTTCCCCTGAAGCTATGTTTCTACAGTTTTCTTTTAAAGCACTTTATTTATTTTACAGCAATGTCTCAATCACATCTCCAGCACAAATCTTCTCCACACTGTTCTACTCTATATTTTTCAAAATAACATCAACAGGTCCTATTTCTTCTGTAATTCTTCATAGAAACTAGTTGCACTATCTTCTGCCCCAGAATTTAATTCCCCTTCAATAAATCTCCAAAAGCCTCCTCCACTTACAAAACAGAAAAAAAATTGTCTTTCACTTTCCCCTTCAATCTTCCACCAAACACACTCACTCCTCCCCTCACTTTGTATTTCACCTGCTTCTTTACAAGTATTTTTCTGAGCTAATCAATAACATTAAATGCAATATTTAGTGAATTATGTTTGATCCTGCCTTGTCCTTCTTCCTATAAACACCAACTATATACAAACATTTTACAGAGTTTATTCTGGAAGCCCATGCTGTTTGGAGGAAAAAATAACTATAGTTTCAATCATCGTGGTACCATATGTGCCTCTAATACATAAGAGTTTATTCATATCAAAATGCATCTGATCAAATACAACTTCTTCATTAGAATAACGTATATGTCTTCTAAAGCTTCATTATGTATTCCATCACCTGTAGTGAAAGAGATGCTTACAGGGTCACTGTTTGATATATTATTCTTAGACTGCAATATCTGAGAGAAACAGTGAGCAATTTTGTATTGTTTTTCTGCTAGCTGTAGTGGTCTTATCTCCACCATAATTTCTTCTAACATTCTAATATGGTATAATTTTTGTATAAGAAATTAAATCTGTGTTCTTGCCTATCTGCTGTATTGTTTACCATGCACAGGGCCAAATGGACCCGCACACATGCACACACACACACACACACACACACACACACACACACACACACACACACACACACACACACATACACAAATTCACACACACAAATCATAAAGTAATGTCACTTTTTTACCATATGCACAGTAAATATTTGACTGCCCTGCATAATTTCAACATATATCTCTCGCCCCCTCAAAGTAAATAGCATTTTGTATATGAACAAAGTTATTCATTACTACAGGGAGGATCATATGCATCAACCACCCCCAGTCCATAATCAGAACTTATCAAATGTTTTTAAATGTCAGCCAGTGTGACACATTCTCATCTTCATCAATCCTCATATGGTACTTTGCTCTTATTTATATATTTATTTTCAAAACCAGACAATTTTGCAGGACTGTTTCCACCTCATAACTAAGATTATAAATAGGTTCACCCTCAACATGTATTACAGATGATGTTATTCTGGTGGAAATTTGAAAGAACTAATAGTGTTGTCAAATGAGATCTGATACTGATTGTGCCATATCTGATCTGCATATCTCATTTTCACAATATGTTTCTCAGGCAAAGATTTCCCCTTCCTTTCCATCACTGTCACCTGCTGCACAGGCCCTCTGATCTGCATCTTCTACATCCCACACCTTTTTCACTGTGGTTGCTTGAGCAATCTTAAGCCCCCCCAGTCACTCTTCATCTAATCCATCTGCAAATCTGCAAGACTCATCTCCATACTGCAGTTCACTCTGTGAGCTTAAAGCAAGGACCCCACCTTCATGAAAGTATCTATTTCAAGTGCTTCCTTACCCACTGTTTCCATTAGCTCATTTAAGTGCTTAGAAAAATATGTTGAACTGCATCTCTTATGAGGCACACTGTTATTACCAAATTTATCTCATCTAAGGACTCCCCTGCAAACAGGCAACAGATTTACGGAAAACTACCTAGACAACAAGAAGAAATATATAAACTGCCTAAAGACAGCACAGCAGCAGTATCAGGACTGAACATCCGAGTCTTCTCTTCTTGCTAGAAGTGCTGATGCTTTCACACAGATTGTTTATTCTCAGAGGACTTGTGAACTTCTAAATAGTTGGAATATTATCTCACATTGCATATTTTCAAGTTATGGACTAAAAAAGTATTGTAGGGAAAAAAGCCGTCCACCTTGTTTGCCTCCTGTGTCACTGCTATGGTGTTAGAGCTGAATTTTTTTTTATTGCACGGAGAAAAAAATGTATTTGTTTTAAAACTACCAGACTAAATAACTGTAGCAATTCACAAGTAAAGACAGATTATTTTTTCTACTTTGTATACAAGTATAGCAGCTAATGAATTTCACATATGAAAAATGTAGAAAATAACACAAAAACTGTGCTCGTTACTGAGCACATCATTTGAAACACCAATGTCTAAACAAAATGGTGGAATAGAATATGCTGAATAAAAGTCCCAACTGTCATGCATTACAGAACTAAAGAAGTAAAAAGAAGGCAAGCTGAGAAATGAAAGTTATACTTCTGCAAACCTATTAAGTGCTTTAATACTTAAATGGAAATGAACTCTGCCTGATCACAGGCATTCATAGCTCACAGTATCTCCCAGAGGTGATTAGTGACAATGATTAGCATTTAAAGCAATTCTTCCCAGGACTGCTATTGTAAAGAGAACAGGGAGGCATTTCTGTGCCACCATCAGCATATCTCTATTTGTCCCCATCCTTCTACCACAATAAATCAATTGTGAGACTGCACACAGCAGTGAGAAAGAATAATGTTTTCCACTCTTCGGGAAAATACTGTTAACTTTCCAGAATTTGGAATTCCCAAGTCCTGGAAAACAAGACTTCAGTATCTGTTATTTTAAACCAAAACACTCATTCACTGTAACGTATATTTTCTCCTATATTTACTCTTCTAAAGTTGTCATTTTGCTTCAGTTGAGGTTCTGTACTTAGAATTAACTTTACTTTACTTTTTACATATGATACAGTATTCCTGATAGAATCATGACAACGAATGGAAATTGCCCTTAACAATCAGCACATGAAAATGGAATTTAATTTTTTATAACTGCAAAATCACTGTCCCAGCTAGTAAGCAGTTTAAATTGAAACTGCACAGCTCTTCTATGACAGGAGACAAACATAAATCGGGATAGTAGTTAATAATTTTTAGAAAAATTGGTGGTGCTGTCGTGATATTATGTGGGTAGAAGGAATGAGATGTGGGACAGGCCAAAGAGAGCAGAGTACATAAGCAATGCTGTTTATTTTGCAGGCAGGTTAAAAATCCTGTTTGTGCACATTTCTAATACCATAAGTAAGCTGGGAGTGAAGCAGCTCAGCCGGGCAGAACATCACTTGTACTCAGCATGCATCTGTAGTCTGAACCTGGAAATGGTAGTCACTCATATCCTGCAAAAAAGCAATGAAAAGACTTACCGTCAACATTCTGACAAATACAGTGTTGGGGATCTGGGGCATCATGGATATGGCCGTACCTCTCAATTGTCCAGATTTTCACACAACGTCCAGATTTTTGTCAGATATTTTTGGTCTGCTCCTCATAAAATTTGTTGTTTTTCTGGCAGATCTCTAGGAGGATCTGAGGATTTAAGTCACTAAATAAGGATGTACATTCGAGTTTCCAATTTCATATCCTTCAGAAAATGCATGCTAACTCAAACCCTGTCATTCTAGCAACTTTCTAAATTTATATGAGCAATATTTAAAATTTGTCCCTATTTTTGGGGCCTTTGTCCCCCATTATTTTGAGCTTTGTCCAGATATTTTGCAGTAAGAGGTTGAGAGGTATGATTATGGGGTATGCCTCCCAAAACATTCCATGTAGCAGTACATCACTGAGCATATGATGAGAACAGAATGAATACAGTTTTTAGCACACTATTAAAATAGTCATGTTATTTGAAACTATAAGTAAGGCACAGAAGAGGCAAGTAGAAGACATTGGGTAACAAAAAAACAGACATATAAAAGATCAACACCTACTTATACCAGATTTCCCATGAGAATAGTCTATCAGGGATTGCTTGAAGTGTGACTAGAGCATGATATTACAGATTGAGCATCCCCCAGATCCTTAGATCTACTACTATACATGATCGAAATTTCATAAAGCTGAAATCCATATGGCCAAGACCATATGTTCGACTTTTGAAATTTCGAACATGTAAAAAAGCAAACAAAAAAATATATACATGTTGCTAACTGGGGGGCAAGCCCCCCTACACACCCCCTGCAATTTAAATATGCAAACTCCGAGATTGCACTACAGTGTGGAAGATGGGAATCTTCCCATTCCGCACTATATGGAGATGCTCGTTCTGCATGATCGAAATTTCAAAAGTCGATCATATGATCTCGGCCATATGGGTTTCGGCTTTCTAAAATTTCGATCATGTGTAGGGGACCCATATATATATATATATATATATATATATATATATATATATATATATATATATGTGTGTGTGTGTGTGTGTGTGTGTGTGTGTGTGTGTGTGTTAGAAATAATACAGGGCATTTATTAAAGGACAAAGCAAGCAAAGGAGAAATTTCTGCTAAATACAAAACATTTCTAGTATTAAAAAAACTGTGGACAACTGAACTTTAATGTGTCACAAGCAAAAGGAAACTGAATGGACTTTTCTAAAACTGCTGAGAAACCATGCATTATACTTTTATCATAAACACCAAACATTCCTTTGAAAATTACATCATACTTTTATCAAAAAGTCCACATATCCCTTTAAAAATAATATTCTAATATGCTGCTTTAATGATAAGTGTTTTCTCCTTGTTCCAGTGAAAAGTTTGTATAAACTGGCTGACAGCTAGTGTTTATCTTGCTCAAGATGATAGAATAGTTTCTGAATGATAGCTTAAATCCCATGTACAGTGAAAACAGGAAGAGACTAAAAAGAAGAATGCAATGGAACTAAAAGCTGCTGAAATACCAGGAGTGTTAGATGACTGTGTGGTGGAGAGTAGGAAGCAGCTGCTCTGGATGAAAGATACGGTAATGGTATACAAGTCATTTGAGAAAAATCTGACAATAGCTCAAAAGTTAAATAATAAATTAGATGACTTCATAGACACAGCATCCAAAAGAGACAATGAAGTCAAGATTCTGAATAACCATTCAGATGCAATTTTGGCCCAGCAACGGAAGGACAAGGCACTGAAGCAACAATTTGTTAGTCTAAAGTTAGAAATGGTCAAAAAATAAGTAAAATAACCAAATAAACGGGACTCAAAGAAATATTTGTTTGCCTGGAGTCCTAGATAAAGATGAGAGGGCAACTTGTGTTGTATTTATGAAAGATAAATTGGCATTATGGATTGGCTTGCATTCAAATCATATTAAAAATGCTAGAGCAGGGCCAGTGGTGTCAGCCAGGCAGTCTTGTCATATTTGTGGTGAAATGTGAGATGTGTTTACTGAAGGACAAAGGACTAGATCCTTTCTTTACTCTGAAAACTTTGAAAACTGTGTAACATGTTACATGTAGCATGTAAGCTGCTTTTTTTTGGAAAATGACTCATTCAGACATGTAAAAATAAATTTTTTGGGGTGTTTTCAGCCATCAAGCCTCCCCTAATTAGATCCACTTCAACTCTTCCCTTATATATTTCGTATCACCAGCACCTAGGAAAGAAATGTCTGGAGGGGTCATCACACAAGAAGTCATTAGGAATTTTTGTGCTCTGTTGGACATTTTAACTATAAGGGTATATTAGACAAGCAATAAGCCCTCTCCTGGACAGAATGATGAGCTACCCATACCATTGCAGGGACCACATTGTTCTATCCCATGCATGAGAGCTCCTCCAAAGTGGCTTGGGTGTCAAATCCCCAGGCCATCCCTTACAACACTGCCTTCTTCTGAGGGATTGTGGTATTGGTTGCCTAAGCTCCATACGCTCCTTCGAAAGACATATACCATTCCTCCATATGCCAGCTCCAACAGATGCTCAAGACACTAATTAAAATCAAGCAGAATGACCTGTAACTAGGGATTTATCCTTCAATTTCAATGAATCTGGAATATGATCCCAATTATTGGAAGGTATTTGTAATTGCTGGGTAAAAAAAAAAAAATCATACATTTAGGGTGCTAAACCAAGCCTTTTTTAATGTCTTCTTTTTTTGGAGGGGAGGGAGCTTTGTTGATGCACAGGAATCCTTGAATGTTGTGTGGGAGTTTGAGCGTTGTGACCTCCTGCATGAATCCAAGGTGCTGAACAGATGCAGAATAATGCAGGCCTTGTGAATGGTGAGCATCAGACAGAAAAACTGTAGAGATGGTTGGCAAGGCAAGAACAATTTCCAATTTCTAAGTACAGAATTCAGCAAAGGCAAAATCTTTCCTCTTCAGCATGAAAATGATTAAGGAGGATTTCAGTAACTATCATTTAAGCCCTTTGTGATTTATGCCAAAACAAAGGTGCTTAAGTTTCCTAATGTTGTGGTAATGTAACATTATCATGAGTGATACGTGTATAATATAAGAGCATGTGTGTGTGTTTTTTATACATACTATACTGCTTCAAGGATTTACTGATGTAAGGAGTTTACATACAAGTCTGATGCTAGGTGATAAAAGGAGAAGGAATACACCAAATCTAAAGCAAGACAATTTAAAAGTTAGGGACAAGGGCACTGTATCAAATAGTTGCACAAATGTTGACTCATTTGTAACAGCATGCCAACCCACAGGGTTGAGTAACAGCTTACACCTGGGGAGAAGTGAATACAGGGGAGACTTGCTTTTGTTTATTGTGGAGTTATGTGAATGGTACCTCATTAATCATATTCAGTGAAGTGCTAAAATTTGTGCCTACTGAAAAATGAATAGGTTGTTCAGAAAAGAGCTAGACAGATTGCATGAGAAAAGACTTGCGAAAGTCAAGCATGGCTGTTGAAGAAGGTAGGAAAATAGCATTGAATTGAGAGTGGTGGCAACAGCTGATGCACTACCCTGACCCCATGTAGAAAATTTGAAAAAGAAGGTTAATGATGATGATGGTGGTGGTGGTGATGTGTAATCGACCATTCAGCTGTTTATAAATCACAGACTACATTAGGGGTTTCCATTTTGCACACCAGTTGTGTACCTGAACTTCTGTGACAATGCAGTTGTATACTTCCCTACACTAAGGCACACTGAGGCATCTGGGGAAATTTTGTGAACTGCACAGGGCGTGGTGCATAGTTTTACTACATACCATCTCTAGAAAACTGCATGCCAGTTTTATGACAAGTAACAAATTTGGTAATAATATGAATAATACATTAATATTATTTTTTATCTACCAGTACAGGTTATCAGCATGTTCTTAGCACAGACATATAATCAATGGTCTCAAATGTTCAAATGTCTTTAATTTCTACAGCATGGATTATCACATAGATGTGCATCTGGTTTATTATTTTCACTGTTGTCTGAACAACAAGCCAACTGCACTGGAATTATATATATATACTGCATACAGTATTTATGTTGTTGTTTTAAACTGATATTAAAGTGTTTTCTTACGATTTACGAAGGACTGTACTTCAATGTTAGCTTTAAATGCAAGGTGTTAATGATAGTGGTGGTGGAGGGGGGCAGGGACTTAAGAACAAGGATACCTGGCAAATTTTAGGTATCAGAAGATAACAGCATTGGTGCAGAGCTGTTTGTGTGCTGAGTAAAGGGAACTGAGCTAGGAGTGAGGTACTGATCATGGGTCTGATGGGCTGGAATAAAAAATAGTTTATAGTATTGTAAACAAGATGATCTGGTTTGACTTGTACATAGTTTTCATAGTACATAAGGTGCATGAAAATTTCATTTTTTTTTAATTCTCCTGCACATTTCGAACAAAGAGATATCCTTGGAAATGTTCATTTTGGCAAACCAAAAATGCCCAGGGGCACTGAAACCATGACAAAATTATGGGCATTCATAACAGAAAGGTGGAGGGGGTAACTATAGTCATGAGACTGTTTATATGGAATGTTAATGGCCCCATTAAGTAAAACAGAACAATGACATACTTGAAGCAGTTATGTCATTGAATTGTGTTTTTGCTAGAGACACACCCAGATAATACAGGACATAAAACATTACATAATCCTTTTAGGGAGCAAGGCCTACAGGCATAGTCCTTCTTTTGTCAAGGACACATCCTTTCACAATAGAAGAAACATTGATAAATAAGACTGGCCATTATGTGGGATCAAGGGTTCTGTGGGGAGCTAAATTTACCATTTTCAGTGTATAACTTTTACCAGAACTGTCACATAGAGGGGTACAGAGACAATGAAATGGCCAGATACCTTTCAGAATGGTTCAACTATCTATACAGGAGACTGAAATATAATGACATGGCAGGTAACCCAAAAATGTTTGATCTCCCAGGCTAGGGAGAGAATGTGGGAATTTATGCCAGAGTCCTGAGTCAAAGTATTGTTTTATCAATATCATAGGGGACCCAGATCCTATATCATATTCAAAAAAATATAGGTCATATTCTACAACTGATGGAAATATATATTTCACCAGAACATGCATATTTAATAGCAAGAGTTTTTACACATTCCATTGTGATGTCTGCTCTGTTGGAGTATCAATTACAGACTAATACATCTATTAATTAACAAGTGTGCTGTTTATTACTTAAAAACTAAGAATTTTGTAAATTTTATTTATTTATTTATTTTACATTTGTTTACTGGGAAAGTCCAGCTGGACACATTTCCTTTTTCAGCGGAGGCCGAGGGAGAAAAGCTCCAGTTAGTGCATATACATACATACATGAATAACATCTGAATATGTAGGCAAGACATATCAAAGTACATACATATATGAATAACATCTGAATATGTAGGCAAGACATATCAAAGTACAATTGGCAGTAGATGCATTGCATAACTTAACTGTGAGTTATTTAGATCAGTAAAGGATGAGATAGATCAGTAGAGTGTAGGACATTGAGATATAGTGCCTTATTTTCACAAGTGATACATAGTCTAATAGTACACTAGAGGCATTCTGTGAACTAATGAGAAGATATAGATAAAAAGAGAGTGAGAGGTAGCAGTATATGTAAACTCAAAGTGTGTCTTAGCAGGATTTAGGCACTGGTGGGTAAAGTAGGTTATTAGAATGTTGGCTAAGTTATGAAGTTATACTTTCTGAGAGTTTCATTAGTCAGGAAGATTTGTAAAGGAGACAGTTGAGAGTGAGGTGTTTTCTGTCACATGATGGTGGAACATGGGCAGAGTGATTTGGTAAGGAGGTATAGTTTTAGGTTAGTTTTGAATAGAGGTAGGGATGTTATGGAGGTAATGTTGACTGGCAGTTCATTCCAGATTTTACCTATGTAGTTAGCAAATAGACAATCGCCTGCTTGGTTTCTGGATAAGTAGGTTTCGATTTGTTGCTTGTTGGAGGAGCGTAGTATTCTATTAGCACAATAGAGTTGAAGAAGGGTTTGTAAGGATGGTACTTTTTCAGGATTTGAGTGGAGTTTGTGGGCCATTGTTAATTGTGTATAGTGTAGGAGATGGGGGAGTTGTAGCCAGTTGAATTGTTTGAGTGAAAGTAGGGTTGCCACCTTTTCAAATGCCCAAAGTGGGACATTTTTGGTACAAACGTCAGATTTTGCAGGGCGAAACATACCCACGGGCAGTACAAAGGACGGAATTTCACTTTTTTGTCCAAATAAAAGCTTATTCTTGTCACATTTTAGTTCTTTATTCTGTTTCTTATGACATTTAGGTGTTTCAGATACAGAATAACTGTTTTATGCAACCATTACATGAAATATAGGAAATACTTTTGTACTAAAATCTCAGGACATTTGCAATTTTTTCAATTTTTTTGCAGGACACAACAGCCAAAAGAGGGACTGTCCCTCACAAAGTGGGACAGGTGGTAACCCTAAGTGAAAGTCAGTGGTGTGCCCTAGGTGATGAATTTGTAGCATATCTTGCTATTTTATTATAGCAGGACTCGAGTTTTTGTAGTTCAGATTTCCTGAGGTTAGTGAGTATGGGGGTTGCATATAATAAGGTGGATATCAAATGACTTTGGGCAATAGATATTTTGGTATCTTTGGTAAAGTAGTGTTTATTCCTGTATAAAGTACCTAATATTTATGCACCTTTTTAACTGTTTGGGAGATGTGTATATCAAATTTAAGGTTGCAGTCGATTTCTACTCCTAGCAGTTTAGTGTGTGGTGATGGGGTTATTATTGCTGTTAATGGAGGAGATGAAGAAGGTGTTAGAGGGGGGAGAAGACTTATTAGGGAGGAATACCATTCGTTTGGTTTTCTTACGGTTTTAATATTAGGTTAGCATTTGTGAGCCAGGTTTCTATGTCATGAAAGGCTTTCTGAGTTAGAGTTTGTAGATCCAGTAGACAGAGTGAAGAACAGATCACTGTGGAGTCATCTGCAAATTGAATGAGTGATGCATGAGTGGTTGATAGATGGAGCTTGTTAGTAAATATAGAGAATAGGAGTGGGCCTAGGATAGAACCTTGAGGCATTCCAAGAGTTACTGGTAATAGGGGTGATAGAGTTTGTTGCCATCCTGTGAGGTAGTCTTGGAACCATGCAAGAGTGGTGTTTGAGAAGTGAAGGTCAGTGAGGGTATTTAGTAGGTCTGTGTGTGATACCATGTCAAAGGCTTTTGACAGGTCTAGAAAGATAGAAGAGACATAGTTGTTAGTCCTGTGGCAGTTAACAGTGTTAGTGAAAGACATTAGTGCTGTGGTTGTGCTATGGTATGGTCTGAACCCATGTTGGGTATTAGTTAGGAGATTGTTAGTAAGAAGTTAGTTAGTAACCTCCTAGTGAACTACTCTTTCAAGAATCTTTGATAGAGGAGACAGTATTGCAATTGGTCTATAATTATTTAGTTTGGTTGATGCGCCACCTTTGTGTAGTGGGATGATATATGAGGTTTTCCAGATTGAAAGGATCTGATGTTCAGTTATGAATCTATTGATTATTAGTGAGATGGGGTATGCTATATCTTATGCTGTTATCCGTAAGTATTCAGGAGGTAGACTATCCACAGCTAGTTTGGTGGGTTTTAATATTTGCAGCAGTCTTTTGATATTGTCAGTTGCTACTGGTTGGAGAGAGAATAGTGGTGTGGTGTTTGTTGTGGGGGCTGGGGTGTGTTTGTTGAGGGAGTTTGAGTTTTGCATAGTTCTAGTATGTTTTCTGTAAAAGACTTGTTAAATTGAGTTGCAATATTGTCTGTGTTGTTGGTAGTGGTGGGAGGGGTGTTTCTATTTTCCCAGGTAGTAGGATATTGTTTATAGTGGACCAGAACTGGTGCCTGGTTTGAATTTCAGTGTAGTAGTTTACTTTATCTATTTTAATTTGTTTTCTGGCTTTGTTTCTAAGTTCCTGATAAGTTTGCCATGAGGGTTGGGATTTGTCTGATCTCCAGGTAGGCCAAGTCTTATCTCTAAGTCTGAGAAGGTTCAGTGTTTTTCTTTTTAGCCAAGGGGCATAGTTAGACTTAACACTTATGTATCTAATGGGTGCTTGAGAGTTTAGGATGGAGAGGAAGGTAGTGTTAAAGTAATTAATGGCTTCAGGTAGTGGAAGATGTTTTAATGGTGTCCGTTTGCAGCTTTTAAGTATTTCTACAAGGTTTTTGGGGTTCAGTTGCTTTTTGTTTCTTATTTGTAGTAGTATAGGTTGTTTAATTGGGTTTGTTCTTTTCCTGATTGAATAAGTGGGATGGTGGTCATTGAGGCTGTCTGGCAGACAAAATGAGTGGGGGTAAAGGGTGGATCTGTTTGTTAGTATCCAGTCTAATGTGGAGTTCTTTTTGGTGGATTTATTAATTTGGTGGATGATTGGATTAGTTGTGTGAAGCCGTATAGGTTGATACTGTTTTTGGGGTTGGGAGAATTGCAGTCTGTCCACTCTATATTGAGATCACCCATTGCGAGTGTCTCTTGGGATAAGTTATTGCTACACCAAAGTTGGATGTTTTCTAGCTTTGGGATATTATCACCTGGAGGCAGGTAGGGACCAATTATATAGATGTGTTTATTGCAGGTGATGTTGAATTTGGCAAATATTATTTCTGCATTTTTAATTTCTAAGGTTGTGACATCTAGTGTTTTTTTAAAGAGTAAGGCAACACCACCACCCCTTTTCTTTTTTCTGTCATTATGTATAATGTTGTAGCCTGGTGGAAGTATTTCATTACTGTTGGTGTTGGAATTTAGCCATGTCTCTGTAAGTAGTGTGATATCTGGTGAGTATAAAGAGATGTTGGCATGGAGTTCATGGATTTTGTTGTTTATGCTTCTTATATTTATATTAAGCATTAATATATCCGCTATATCTCTATTAGGAATGATTGATGCTTGGTTGGTGTTGGGTTGGGGTGCAGTGATAGGGCTACGGTTGGGATGAATGTCACCACTTAGGGTTAGCTTTGAGGCAATTTAGACAATATGTCTCAGGAGCTTGTTAATGGTTTTGTCATATTCCAAGGAGATCCTGAGAGATGTGTTGTAGTGGTTGGAGTCTAAAGTGGGATAAGATTGAGCTAGTGAGGATGGTGCTACAAATAGTTATGTTAATTGGGTTGTTAGGTAAAGTTTGGATGCTAGATGTGGAGGGGGCTGTGGGGGGGATTAGGGATGTTTGTGTGATACGATGTGATCTTGGTTGCTACAGTTAGTAGAGTTATTGAAGTTATCAGGAATAGTATATGATATATGGGTGAGGTGGTAAGTTGGTAGTGTTTGGGTTTGTCTGAGTTTGTAGGGTAGTTGCAGGTGGCCATACGTATCGTGGGGGTAGAGGTGATATTGTGTTATGAGTGTTGTTTATGCTTGGGGAGGTGAAGTGATTACCTAGTGTGTGACTTGGCAATGAGGTTGAAAGGAGTTCAGATGTGATTGGTGGGTGAGTGGTTGGGTGTGGCAATGAGGTTGGGAGGAGAAGGTCAGATGTGATTGGTGGTTGAGTGGTTGGGTGTGGCTTTGTAAGTATATGTCTAGGGAGGACAGAGGTGGGTGGTTAAGGGGGAAGGGTAGGGGAGCAGAGTGGAGCCTGAGCATAGCGAGGGTGGAATGGAGCAGGCTACACACCCCTTGCCTCACAGAACAATCAGTGAGATTGTGCACAGGTAGGAGAAATGTTTTCCAAATAGTGAATGAAGTTAGTGTTATAAAACACGCAGACTCCCTTATCCTCTTGGTATACAATAAATATAGTTGTGTGCTGAGTGACAGTAAAAATGTAAGTTGCTGAAGAAGTTATGACATATACTGTCAGTCTTTTGGAAAAAAGAAAAATATTAAAAGCTAAAATAGAAAGACTGGGGATTTTGGAAAGTTAATTAAATGTTGGGGGTTTAACAGTTCAAAGTGAATTGGAGGGGATTTGATGATGATAGGTGACATATTAGTTATAAACTGCAACTTTTTAAAAAGAGTATCTCAAGGATTTTTTTCACAATTCTCTGTGCACCAAAGACAGAGACAGAGAAAGAATCATTCCTGGGTTATGTCCTGTAGCTATGAAGTCTTTACTCAGAGATCCACTTGTGACTGTGGAGGTATTTAGAAATTATTTTGAGTCTTTATTCAGAGATCCATTTGTAACTATGGAGATATTTAGATAATTTATATATTTAAGAGAGACTAAATGAGAAGACTATGAAAAGAAAATACTGGAATATTTGTGGGGTGCAGGTGTGCCAAAGGAATTAATGCCCCTCTGACTGTTGAGAAAATCTGGGAAATGATAAAGGGTCAAGCGCAACATAAATGTTTAGTCATTGATGGCTTAGTAAGAGAAATGGGGAGATACAATAAAGATAAGCTGGTTCCCTATCTCTTGCAAATGTTCAGTGAAGTTCTTATCAAGACAGTGATACGCAAATTACCTGAATTACAGAAGTAATCTGCATTAACATTTCTGCCAAAGGAAGGTAGATATTTATGTCTGACATCTTCTTATTGACAAATATCCATACTTAATTCTAATTGTAAACTATTTGTTAGTCTGTTATAGCAGGGAGACTGGTGAAACATTTTCCAGAGCTAACTGAAAATTATCTTTGTGTGTTTATGGGGGGAAGTTGTAGATTTTTGACGATACATTAAAGACATGACTACTGATGAGGGTTCCACATGAGGATAATGTATTAGTAATAGCAAACATAGACACAGAAAACACATTCAGTAGCATAAAATGGTAGTATCTTACAAATGTTTTTTATGCATTTTGTTTTATGTAAGAATTTATAGATTTGATTGTGATAATATGCTCTGATTCAGCAGTTTGCATAAAGGCATGCAGAGATTTTTTATTCCTCTTCAGATTATCATGGGGGATCCATCAGGTGTTACTTGTTATCAATTGTATTTAGACTGTATTTAGAGCAATTGTCTATTTTAATACAAAAAACTAAGATGAGGGGATAAATGAAGGGGTAAATGGGTCTGTTTACTGCTGATGTACTGATATATTTGACAAGAACCAAACAAGGATTGAATATTCTTTTCTCAAACTTGGGGAAGTTTGGTAATTTTTCATGCTATAAAATGAGCTAAACTAACATAAGAGAAAATGCAACAAACGTTGAGACAAGAGTATTTCTTTCTGTTGGAGCTTGGCTAGGAAAATCAGTAGAGGACTCAGTGATTAAGACCTACCATAGAGTAACTGTAGTGGTTGAAATCCGACTTTAAGAAAAGAAAAATGACAGGACTGAAGTTGCATCAAAAAATGTAAGCATTGCATTTTGCTGCAAATTTTCCTGCCTTATGCATTACAGTCCTTTCCAGTTCATACTCTACGACTCTTATTGAAGGCAATTAAAAATAAGGTGATACATTTTATTTTGGTACTGAAAACCTAAAGTGTCCTGTGAAAAATTAATGGCTGGAAAAGAAATGTGTGGGTGAAGTAACAAGGAAGGGTTCCAGCGATTTTTTTTTTTAGTCATATTATAGGAGGAAAAGGTGAGCTTTCTTACCTGTAGAAAGAAGACCTGAGGACCTCAAAACAGTTACTGCATGAAGCCATAAGCTAATATGTTTTTGGCCATTTGATATAGCAGTATTGCACCTGTTTCAGAAGGTGGCTTAAAGCTCTGAAAACAGTGGAAATAATACACTGAGAGCAACTGAGAAATTGCAAATTAAAGGATAGTTGGAATCAGATTAGACAGATGTTTGGATTATGAAGTTCTTTGTGTCTAGAATCTGAAGGGATATTGATTACTGCAAGAGCTCTTGGTGTGAATGAGTTGATGGGAGGACACCACCTACATTCATTTTACTAATAATGAAGGTCTGAATAACTTGATGGGAGGACACCACCTACATTAATATTACTAATGATGGAGGTCTGAATGAGTTGATGGGAGGACACCACCTACATTAATATTACTAATGATGGAGGTCTGAATGAGTTGATGGTAGGACACTACCTATGTTAATATTACTAATGATGGAGGTCTGAATGAGTTGATGGTAGGACACTACCTATGTCAATATTACTAATGATGGAGGTCTGAAGGAGCTGATGGGAGGACACCACCTATGTTAATATTACTAATGATGGAGGTCTGAATGTGTTGATGGTAGGACACTACCTATGTTAATATTACTAATGATGGAGGTCTGAAGGAGCTGATGGGAGGACACCACCTATGTTAATATTATTAAGGCTGGAGGTCTGAATGAGTTGATGGGAGGACACCACCTACATTAATATTACTAATAATGGAGGTCTGAAAGAGTTGATGGGAGGACACCACCTACATTAATATTACTAATGATGGAGGTCTGAATGAGTTGATGGTAGGACACTACCTATGTTAATATTACTAATGATGGAGGTCTGAAGGAGCTGATGGGAGGACACCACCTATTTTAATATTACTAATGATGGAGGTCTGAATGAGATGATGGGAAGACACCACATACATTAATATTACTAATGATGGAGGCCTGAAGGAGTTGATGGGAGGACACCACCTACATTAATATTACTAATGATGGAGGTCTGAATGAGTTGATGGGAGGACACCACCTACATTAATATTACCAATGATGGAGGTCTGAATGAGTTGATAGGAGGACACCACCTACATTAATATTACTGATGATGGAGGTCTGAATGAGTTGATGGTAGGACACTACCTATGTTAATATTACTAATGATGGTGGCCTGAATGAGTTGATGGGAGGACATCACCTATATTAATATTATTAAGGCTGAAGGTCTGAATGAGTTGATGGGAGGACACCACCTACGTTAATATTACTAATAATGGAGGTCTGAATGAGTTGATGGGAGGACACCACATACGTTAATATTACTACTGATGGAGGTCTGAATGAGATGATGGGAGGACACCACATACGTTAATATTGCTAATGATGGAGGCCTGAAGGAGTGGATGGGAGGACACCACCTACATTAATATTATTAATGATGGAGGTTTGAATGAGTTGATAGGAGGACACCACCTACATTAATATTACTAATGATGGAGGTCTGAATGAGTGGATGGGAGGACACCACCTACATTAATATTACTAATGATGGAGGTCTGAATGAATGGATGGGAGGACACCACCTACATTAATATTACTAATGATGGAGGTCTGAATGAGTTGATGGGAGGACACCACCTATGTTAATATTACTAATGATGGAGGTCTGAATGAGTTGATGAGAGGATACCACCTAAGTTAATATTACTAATAATGGAGGTCTGAATTAGTTAATGGGAGGACACCACCTACATTAATATTACTAAAGATGGAGGTCTGAATGAGTTGATGGGAGGACACCAACTACGTTAATATTACTAATGATGGAGGCCTGAATGATTTGATGGGCGGACACCACATACGTTAATATTACTAATGATGGAGGCCTGAATAGGTTGATGGGAGGACACCACATATGTTAATATTACTAATGATGGAGGCCTGAATGAGTTGATGGGAGGACACCACCTACGTTAATATTACTAATGATGGAGGCCTGAATGAGTTGATGGGAGGACACCACATATGTTAATATTACTAATGATGGAGGCCTGAATGAGTTGATGGGAGGACACCACGTATGTTAATATTACTAATGATGGAGGCCTGAATGAGTTGATGGGAGGACACCACCTACGTTAATAATACTAATGATGGAGGCCTGAATGAGTTGATGGGAGGACACCACCTACGTTAATATTACTAATGATGGAGGCCTGAATGAGTTGATGGGAGGACACCACCTACGTTAATATTACTAATGATGGAGGCCTGAATAAGTTGATGGGAGGACACCACCTACGTTAATATTACTAATGATGGATGCCTGAATGAGTTGATGGGAGGGCACCACCTACGTTAATATTACTAATGATGGAGGCCTGAATGAGTTGATGGGAGGACACCACGTATGTTAATATTACTACTGATGGAGGTCTGAATGAGTTGATGGGAGGACACCACCTACGTTAATATTACTAATGATGGAGGCCTGAATGAGTTGATGGAAGGACACCACCTACGTTAATATTATTAATGATGGAGGCCTGAATGAGTTGATGGGAGGACACCACCTACGTTAATATTACTAATGATGGAATGAGTTGATGGGAGGACACCACGTATGTTAATATTACTAATGATGGAGGCCTGAATGAGTTGATGGGAGGACACCACATATGTTAATATTACTAATGATGGACGCCTAAATGAGTTGATGGGAGGACACCATGTATGTTAATATTACTAATGATGGAGGCCTGAATGAGTTGATGGGAGGACACCACGTATGTTAATATTACTAATGATGGAGGCCTGAATGAGTTGATGGGAGGACACCACGTATGTTAATATTACTAATGATGGAGGTCTGAATGAGTTGATGGGAGGACACCACGTATGTTAATATTACTAATGATGGAGGCCTGAATGAGTTGATGGGAGGACACCACCTACATTAATATTACTAATGATGGAGGCCTGAATGAGTTGATGGGAGGACACCACCTACATTAATATTACTAATGATGGAGGCCTGAATGAGTTGATGGGAGGACACCACGTATGTTAATATTACTAATGATTGAGGCCTGAATGAGTTGATGGGAGGACACCACCTACGTTAATATTACTAATGATGGACGCTAAGGATGACAAGCTAAAGACTAACAGGATAGTAAATAGTGTATTTATTGCACACAGAGAATTCAGAACTAAGTCGACAAGATAAAACAAAGTGGAGTCAAAGATGTAGAAGAGGAAATACACGACAAAAATCAGGATATTTACACAAGTTGCCAAGACATGTCCCTAAATCCAGGAAATTTAGAATGTTTGCTTGGAAGTGTCTATACAATGTATTTCATACTACAGCAAGGTTGTGAAGAGTGCTCCCTCAGGCAGATCCGACATGTTGATTTTATAAAACAGGGGCCTACAGAACATCAGAGTCTATCCTTTGGTTCTGCCAGAGGCTTAACACATGCAAACTAGAGCTGCAAGGATTATTGAAAATACTGTTTGCTAAAATAGTGATGATTGCCTTAGTTACTCATGATTCTAGGAAATAACCAATTAACCCAGGAGACAAAATGCAAACAGAGATTAGTAAATTTAATAATGACAATTGCTAAAAAACAAAGTAAGAAGAAGAAATCCAAAACTGAACCAACAATTACTGAAGTATTAGATATTGTTGATGAGGTGAGAAAGACGGAAAGCACATGTGCACAGAAAAGCTCACAGCATAAGTTTGTATTTAGGTAGTTGCAATAGTGCATATATAAATAGTCATTTTAGTGTAACTTGGAACAAGGCCAACCACAGCTTTCATAACATGCTGTGTCTCTTCTTTGCATAGAATTTAATGAATTAATAAATGTTGTCACTCTACATTGGTCTCATATACAGATTATAGACTTACTGCCCAAATTGGAAGCATGTATTGAAGAAACTGAAGCATAGGATTATTGCCTTCCAAAAACATGAAATGGAAAGCACCTGCCAGGCTGATGGATGATCATTAACAGCAAATACAACTTAAAAAAAAAACAAAAAATAAAATTTTAAAATACCACCAAGACCACTGATCCAAGAAGTAAGCAATTTTAATGAAACACTTACCGCCTTGGCATATACAGCCTTCCAAGAGTAAAAACACTACAGTAACATTTTTAGCTTATTTGATGGATGATCATTGCTTGATTCCAGTCAGATATAGGCAGACATAGGATATTAATAGATATATTTATTTTTGGATGTTTTGTATGCTTGTGTTGTAGTTATTTATTTATTTTTTAATATATCTCTGCCTCTCATTTTCAAAATGATGTGTGCCATCAGCAACTGATTAGATAAAGTTAATGGATGCAGCTTTCAATACAGAATTATATATAAACTAAGGCTGAAACCAATGTCTTTATCAAAGCTGATTTGTATGTATATGTGGGTGTGTGCTAGCATGTCTTCAGATTGTGTGGAAATGAAAAAATGAAATATTAAAAATTATCTGTGTTGCAGTTTAAACTCATATTCATCACATGACAGTATAATTGCTGGATCACTGCCTTGTTTGCAGTACCATTTTAAAATGTATATACATTTTGCATATCTTAAATATAAATATTGTCCAGGCCAGATATGAAAAACACATACTTAGTATCACTACATAAGCAGATTGAGTTTCTCAGATAACTTTTTCATGCACCAGTCTGTTTGTCCTTAGGTCACATTTTTTTCTTGAGTTCTGCTTCTAGAGGCAATATTGATTTTATAAACTTCCCCCTGCACACACGCATGCACACCCAAACAGGCAGATCTGACAGACCTGACTTATGCTGAATTGGTACTGCTATGATTTAAAGGTTATACGATGATTTTTGAAGAGGTGGAATGAATAATCCTTGGACAGTGGTCAAATAACGAATACTATCTCTATCTAAAAATTAAGGCACCTTTATTTTATTTCTAAAGTATTCCATAAAAAATATAAAATGGATACTGGAAGCACAGTAACGGAACTATAAAATGTTAATTGTAAACACAGGGTGAGCGCTTTCACGATAAAACATATCGCTTCATCAGACCACAGTCCAATATTAAGTTCCACATAAGTATATATCAGACTCAAACCAATAAAATCACAGTAAAATCAAACCCTGCCATTAAAACCAATTAAGAAAATCAACAAACATCACAATATCAAATCCAACCAAATAACAACATAATAATAACAAAAATGAAACAAGACTATACACAGAGAAAAGAAATATACCAAAATATATTCATAGCTAAAAATCAATTCTTTCATCACCCTCAAGATCTCGGAACAGGTTATAAAGAAGTATGGCAATTAAGCCCAGAGCCTCGGTCAGCTTTCTTACTAAGAATCCATTCTAATTCAGACCTCTCAGTTTTATTTCTCAATCACCAAGTCATTGGCTCCTAAAAATTCTATCAATCACCAGAAATCTGAATTCATGGGAAATCCCTCTCTCAGCTACATGCCTAGCTAAAGCATTGCACTTATTATGGACTCTATTATAATAAAGATGTTCCCTCATACATTCCTTAAGACTATGATTCATCTTTCCAGCATAGAAGGATGAACAAACAGTGCAGTGCACTAAATAAACCAGATCACTGGTATCACAGTCAGCCCTAACCTTGAACTCAAACCTAGTACCAGAATCAGGATTAATAACCTGATTACTGCTATCATTATAGTCACAAAAAATATATTTTCTACATGGATAGGTGCCAGGGATGTCATTAACTAATTTAGGCTTCCTAAACATGTCAGGGTAACACAACATCCTTTTCAAGCACACCTTGTCCTTAAAAATAAAAGAAGGTGACCCCCAACAATACTTTTAATTTTATCATCTGTAAGAAGCACTGGCCAATGTATTTTTATGATGTCAGTGATAACACTAACATCATTACTATAATGCAAAGGGGGTAAAATGCCCCTCATTCCCCATTCCTCAACTCCATTTGTACCCAAGGTATCTAACGCAGATGAAAAATAAGGTTTTGCACATGCCCCCCCTTAGCTATATCTTCTTCTTCTTTCGGCTTTTCCTGGTTAGGGGTCACCACAGCGGATCACCTGTCCGCTCATGATTGGCAGTGGAGTTTTACAGTGTTGAGTTGCCAGCCCAGCGCCCAACCTTCCACAGAAGGCACACACATGTACACACTCACACCTAGGGCCAATTTACAGTGTCCAATCCACCTACTGCATGTCTTTGGGATGTGTGAGGAAACCGGAGCACCCAGAGGAAACCCACATGACCACAGGGAGGACATGCAGACTCCACACAGAAGGTGTCCCAGCCAAGAATCGAACTGGAGAACCTCTTGCTATGAGGTGGCAACACTAACCGCTGCACCACTGTGGCTGCCCTCCCCCCTTATAACCCCTGATCTACTTCTTTCTCTTTATATCCCTGTTTCATAAAATTATTCCTAAGTGTAATAAGGTCCCTAGTAAAACCATCCTCACTTTCATTCAAACTAGACATACACATACCTTGGCTTTTAACAATGTTCCTAAAACATGCCTTGGATACATACTGGTCCTACGTAATAACAATTTCCTATAACACTCCTTCCTAAATAATCTAGTCCCAAAGGACAGATCATTCTACTTAAAAACCTCAGCATCCAAAAATTCAACATTAGTCCTTGAATACATTAAAGAAAATCTCAAAAAGGATGTGGTACCATGAAGATAGTCAATAAACCTATGTAAGTCACTGAAGGTGCCTGTCCATAACATAAAAATGTCATCCACAAATGAGAATAAAAACTAATAAAAGCAGACTACTCATTCAAAGCAAAAACATAGGTTTTCTCCCATTGAGCATAAACCATATTGGCATAGTTATTGGCACAAGAAGGGAACATAGCTATGCCAGACTTCTGCAAAAAATATTCACCATCAAACACAAAAACGTTATTTTCAAGCACCACCTCAATTAAAAGACAAATCAAATCAATTTGAGCCCTATCAAATGTGCTATTCTCGCTTGAATTAGCCTGAATCATTTCCAACCCCTCCTGGTTGGGAATAAAAGTAAATAAGGATACCACATGCAACATAACTAATAACCAATCAGCAGATAAAGAACCAATAAAAGTATAAACATACAAATTCTGCACAAACTGTTTGGAATCCGGCAAAACAACAGAAGATCTATCTGATGAAGTAATATATTTTATCATGAAAGCATTTACCCTGCTGTTTACAATGAACATTTTTGTTTCTAGTGCCCTTGTCATGCTTTCAGTGTCCGTTTTTTTTTTTTTTTTTTTTAAGGAATCCTTAGTAGCTATACTGACACTGTTTTACTCGAGTCTGGTTGTTTATTGATGTAATTTCTAACGTATGGTAAATATGAAGCTAGTAAATGAAAAAAAATGCAAATAGAAATTAATTTAAAAGCTTCCTAAACTAGTGAATATCATTTTTACTGTTCACAATATACATGAATCCAAAATTTCAACATGGAATCTTTGGAAATATTCCAGTAGCCAGGAGTAGGGGGGGTCTGCAGTACTAATTAAAATATTCTATTGAGAAGGCCCAAACTGAGCATGGAAACTGAGAAGCTAATTCCCTTCAAAAACAAGTGCAAACAACAACAGTAGCAGTAATAATAATGATAAAAATATTAATAATACCACTTAGTATTATTATTATTATTATTTTAGTATGATCCATATGGAGTACTTCAGATTAATTAAAGAATATCAAAATAAAATAAAACTGGCTACCAAATATTTTCCAAACAATTAACTCAGCAGCCGTAACTGTGGCTATTGAAGGACCAGTGAATTGATAGGGTCAAGGCTAGATAATCCCTGCTTAATGATTAGGAGATAATCCCTGCTTAGTTATTAGGTCTTTCAAGCTCCTAAACAAGATACATATCTTTCTTCTATGATCTCTTCTGACTGTGCTTGCACATTGTTAAATACTACAGATATTTTCATTCTCACCACCTTACAACAGGAGCTCAGGGAATTTATTACCCTTTCTGTGAATAAATACTTCCAGAAAACTTTAATGTGTTTCTTCCCCACTCAATAAGTTTCATAATATCCATTTTATGTTTTTAAGTATTATCTTCACTGAAGAATAAAATATTTCTTGGGATTACTTTACTTATGCCTCTGGGAGCAATCAGGTTTTCTATCATATTTCTTCCAGTTTTGCATGTTATATATAATGAAAGCCTTTAACCTCTCTATATGCTGATATTAATGAAAATGATTTAGTAGTATTAGTATCTGTACTGGATAGCTCAGCTGTGGTGCTTTCTGTGCGGAGTCTGCATGTCCTCCCTGTGGTCGCATGAGTTTCCTCTGGTTGCTCCGGTTTCCTCCCACATCCCAAAAACATGCAGTGGGTGGATTGGACACTCTAAATTGGCCCTAGGTGTGTGAGTGTGTGCATGTGTGTGTGCCTTCTGTGGAAGGTTGGGTGCCGGGCTGGCAACTCGACAAAGTAAAACTCCACTGCCAATCAGGAACGGACAGATGATCCACTGTGGCGACCCCTAACCGGGAAAAGCCGAAAGAAGAAGAAGAAGAAGTATCTGTACTGGATAGCCTCCAGTCTATATCCTTTCAGTAGTTTTTTTTTTTTCAGAAGAGGGCATTGCACTGAAAATGGGTATTTACACTGATTAATAGACAAATAGCACCAAGATTTATATTTCTTTTGGTAATATGTCTTCCCACATATCTAAACCATCTCACTGTCACTACCATCTGCATTCTTTCACTGTAGTCATACTTACATCACCATTTTTTAGCGCTTAAAAATCACCAGTGTCACTCTTATAATTGTTCTTTCCCTGTGAGTTGTTGCCCCAACTGTACTCTTTTGTACTTTTCCATGTTACCCCCCCAACACACACACACACACACACACACACACACACACACACACATGTACACACACACACACACACACACACACACACACACACACACACACACACACACACACACACACACACACACACACACACACACACACACACACACACACACACACACACACATGTACACACACACACACACACACACACACACACACACACACACACACACACACACACATACACACGCATACATACCCAGTGCAATACTTTGGAGGAATGTCACTATATACTGTTAATCAAGCTGACTGGTATGTTTCTCAGGCTTTAGTATTTGCCACAGAATGCAATGAATTTTGTGTAAAACTTCCTTGAAACTAAATGGCAGAAGAAAACATATTCTTCCACAAACGTAAAAAAAAAAAAATAATTTAAAATAAATTCTATTCTCTGATAAATGATAATAAAGCATGATCAATAGTCAGAGACAGTTTATTTCTAATAGAAGCAGTACTGATGAGCCAGTGAAAAGCAGGAAAAGATTTGTAGACACGTGACCAGCTAATGGAGAAACATACCATTCAGTTCTTTGTTGAACAATAATAATGAAGGCCTTCTTCTTCTTAATAATATGACTAGTTCTGTAAGGTTTTCGCATAACTTCATTTGGGCTGACTTTTCAGTTTTGCTGTTAGCCCATAATGCACAGAAAAATTCATTTGAAAGGTAGTAATGCATTGATGACCATTTGTCTGCTTCAGAGTGTGAGTGCCCTTCCATCTACCATTTAAATCAAATTAATCCTTTGAGTCTCTCATGGGTTACAAATGCCTTTCAGTGTTAACAGCCACCCAGTAAGCTGCTTCCGGTAAATGGCTGTATATTCTCTCCCTGTTAATGAAAGTCATTACATACATCGTTGTCCATATGCCATCTTGTTTGTTTAGATTCAGCATTCTGGTTGCATGTAATGGCACTCAGATCATTTGCATGACTAATGGCAGCTGAGGACAATATACATAGGACAAGACAGAGATTGGACTTCATTGTTGCTATAGAATGGGCAGTGCAATATCTTATCAGTTACACACAGACAATGATGGTGCTCTTTGTAACTCATTGCGTTCAGTGCAATCACAAAAAACAAGTTGTTTAGAAGCCCTTTTTAGGCATGTATGTGTCCTGTTTTTATCAATTTTGACCAAAGTAAAGGTTATAAATAGGTGTATGGGAAAGAGGTGAAATTCAGAAGCAAACAGAAGGTAGAACAGAAGATGAGCAATAAGGAATGAACATGTTGGAGGTAGGTTAGGAGGCACATACTTTTTTGCCCCCCCCTTTTTTCTGTTTTTTAGATAAGGGAAAGTTAAGGAAGGAAAGAAGAGGAAGGTGTGAGGGGTAGGTTAGTTAGCAGAGAAATACAGACATGACTGACAGGGTGTGAAATAATACCATGAGGAAGGGGGAACATAATAGTGAGGGAGACAGCAGACAATCAGAGGGGTGACAATGGTGAGGGGAGGATTGTAATACCAACAGGAGTAGGCCCGGATGCAAAAGGAAGGAGAATACCAGGTTGGGGGATAGGAATGGGTGTACACAGATGCAGTTTCTACCTGCTGAGACTGAATAGCAGATTACTCATCACCCTCAGTATTGTCACCACTGGGTCCTGCCACAGAGGATGGAGTCAATGCTGGGCAAAGACATGACTAAATAAGTCACCAGAGTATGGTCTCCATCTGGCTAATGCAGACATCCAACCTCCTGTCAGTGATATGTCCCACAAGCTCTGCCAGTTGGTGACACCTGTCAATGGTGTCATCTCCACTCACACTTCTACAGGAAGGTACCATTGTAAAAGCATCTGGTGCATGACTACCTGACTCAGGTGGTGCTTGTAGTAGGGCAAGAGATATGGAAGCACCTGTGGTAGGCTGAGAACCCGGAGTGCTGGGTACTTCTGCTGCTGGTGTTGGTGATGGTGTTGCTGCTGCCACCTGTGAAGGGGTGACAGGTCTTGCCAGTGGGGTGGGTGCAGGTTGCTGTGTTGCTGCATATAAAAGTAAAAGAAATATAGAGAAACAAAATTAAACAAAATGGCTGCATGTAAGAGAAAGGATAGTGGTAAAGAGGGTGGGCAGTAAAGGAATACAAAAACAATGAAACTGAATTGATAACAATGTTAATAATGACAATGCTAAACAGAACACACTTTACAAAGAAGTAAATAATCAACGATTTCAGAACTGCTTATATGTATATATATATATATATATATATATATATATATATATATATATATATATGTGTGTGTGTGTGTGTGTGTGTGTGTGTGTGTGTGTGTGTGTGTGTGTGTCTGTGTGTGTATACAGATGCAGTTAATCCAAAAGCCATCCTCATATGAAGTTTGATAGACACAAGATTAATGGCAGGAGTTATTTAGCCAGACAAACATGCATCTGTGGTCAGAAATGCAATCTGATTTCTAAGAATATTGTACATATACAAGGTAAATATGCTGCTCAGATATAGATATTTTAATGACAGATGATAGACAAAACACAACTTTTATTGTATATTGTGAAATGTCTGTCAAACTGCTAGTTATGATCTTACATATATTGACCCTGTACTGCTGCAGTGACACTACCGGACAGAAAAATATGTGTGAAATATTTTTCATGACAACTGTTGGGTGTGGGAATTGAACCCACTGGCATCCTCATGATATGAGAACAAAGAGACTTAATATGAAAATCTATTGTACACATATACAGGGGTCCAAATGGAGAGATGATAAGTCAGCAAGCAAAGGAAAGTAGTATTGCTAAAACTGAATTCATCCTCATGTCTTGGTGAGTACCTTCACGAGGTGGACACTGTTTTTCACAAAATCTCACCAAAATGACTATGATATATAGACTGTATTTAACAGAGCATATATTATGGACAGAAGTAGGTCAAAAATTAAAAAAAGATAGCTGGGTGCACAAGAATCAGGATAAAAAAAGTGCCCAATCCTGGTAGTCACACTGATGCCAGGACTGGAAAAAATAGCAGTGTAGAATCCTCAAAATATGGAAACATTCCTACAATAGTCAGGCCCCCTGTTGTAGAAGGAAGTAGCAGTCCACAAAAATCACAAAAACTGATAGGCCAAAGAAGTCCCATAAAGATGACACAGTGGACTACTGAGAATAAGAAAGAAATTATGTATTATTACTATTATACAAAAAGCCCAGAATTTCCAGACACAAGATATACAAAAAGATTAAGAGAGAAATTAGAGGAAAGAAAAATACTTCCACAACAAAAACTGTCAGAAGCTTCAAATAAAAATTTATGTTCATTAATACAACAGATTTGTGAAAAATAGTATATAGACCAAGAAACTTTGATCTGTTTGGAAAAAGAAGCATCTGAGGAAGTGTGAAAATATAAACAACAAAACTTAGAGATTATTGAAAAGTATAAAAAAGAAATATGTTCATGAGAAAGAAAGAGAGATTTGATATGGTGCAATATTTATGCAAAGGCAAAAGCCAAATTAATCAATATAAAGCCCCAAAGATATTTAAAGAAAAATACAGGCAAATGCATCCAGATATGAAAAATTTCACAATAAAAAATAATATCACAAAGAGGGAATGCAGAAAAGATTAGTAAAGTAGAAGTTAAAAAGTGCCTGTGAAATTAAGGATTTGGTGTAGAAGGTCTAACACACATTACATTACTGCATGGTGGAATGAGTCCCCAAAGTAAGGAGAAACAGGACGATTAATAGAAATCTGAAGAAGAAATATGGACATGTGAAAGAAAAAGAGATTTAATATGGTGTAATACATATGCAAATGAGAAAGCAAAACTAATTAATAAAAAAAAGCAGCACCAAAGATGTTTGAAGAGAAATACAGGCAAAGGAATCCAGACATGGGAAACTTTACAATACAAAAAATAAGAAAACAAAGAGGAAAAGGAGATTAATAATGGATAAATTAAAGAAATAGAGACTGGGGTTATGGAGTGCCTGCGACGTGAAGGATTCAGTGGAGGAAATCTAATTCAGAAAGCACCACAACAGGATAGAGTAATAGACATCCAAATTAAGGGCAAAAGAGTTGAATGGGAAGCAACTGGTCAGGTGCCATATGAAGATAATTTGACGGCTTCCACAGTAAACCAGTATAATTGTTCAATTAAAGCTGGATAACAAGGGGAGGAATAGGAAAATGTGGAAACTCAGACGCAGTCAATGTTGAGGAGTGATAGGCCAGTGAGTTCCCATATGACAGAGGAACAGATGCACAGGATGAAATTGAAGAGAATGTGTCACAAGAAGATGCTATAGTACTTTCTATAGAATGCCTGCAGGAAATGGAAAACAAAAAATGTGCCCTTGGTTTAGAAGAAAATGAGTTAAGAGAAGAGGTGCTTGATTTAATAGAGTGAGATAGACATATTAAAATCAGTGAAAGAAATAGACTCCAGAAGGTCAATAAAACCCAAAAAGTCAGACTGTTCACAGAGGTCCATGCCACATAACAAAAGTAAACAGGATATATTACTGCACAGCTAAATTAATAACTGATAAAGTTCTACCACAAGAACACAGGGTAGTGAGGGAAAGGAAGGGGAGAAACCGAATACCATCATGGAACTATCGAACAGAGAAAACTATAAAGCAATTAAAACAAGAAGTGTCACTGTTAGAAGAGTACAGAAGAGGGAACAGATCAACAAAAATACTTAGAAAGTATTGATGTGATAAAAGCAATGTACAGCATTAGAACAGATCAGGAACTATCATGTACTATCGCAAATAAACTAAAAATCTCCACACAGGTGGAAAAACTTAAAAGATATGCAGATAAATATAAAGGAACAATAGAAAATAATAAAAAATAAGCAATTTATTGATGACCCAAAAAGTTTTATAGAGAACTGGAAAACAAGGTAAAAGGAATTAAAAAAAATACCAAAAAACAGCAGATATATTATGGGGAAGTATTTATGAAGATCCTGTGGAAAATAAAGATGCTAAATGGATAGAAGAAGTAAAAGAAGAAATAAAACGTTTAAAGGTACAGGATATGAAATGGGATGAAGTAACAGCCAGAGAGATTGAAACAAAGTTAAGAAAAGCCTCTAATTGGAAAACTCCAGGCCCAGATGCAGAGCCTAACTTCTGGTTAAAAGTATTAACAAAACTTTGCATGAAGATTTAGCCATAAGTAAGAAATATTTATATGCACACCCCGAACAGACCCCAACCTGGCTAACAACAGGAAGAAGAATGCTTCTACTTAAGAGTGAACCTGCATTGGAATTGATGCCGACAGAGTTTATAGTCATGTAGAAGGAAACTCAATTATGGCAGTAGAACAAAAGGGCAATGAAAGAAAGTCATATGGAGCAAAGGATCGTTTTTTGTTAAATAAAGTCATAGTGGAGAACTGTAAAAGGGGAAAGAATCTAAGTATGGCATGGATTGACTACAAAAAAGCATTTGATAGTATCCCACATTCATGGATAAAAGAGTGCTTAAAAATGTATAAGATACACCCTACGCTGATCGACTACATTACAGTGACCATGAAACAGTGGCAGACCACTTTGGAATTAAGTAGTTTCACCACAAACTAGAACAAATAAATAAAATACGACCAGCCACAGATTCCAAGCAGATTTATTACTCAATATAAAATAGATCTCTTTTCTCTCTGACGTCTTGGCTGAAAAAGCCTTCAAGGAGTAAAGAAACATCTTAAAAGAGCATGCCTAAATACTAAAAATTATACCAATAAAACAATTAGTCAATTAAACAATTAAATTAACAATCTCCAGTTTAATTCTTCATTCAACCCATGTGGGTATAAAGTATCAAACTTGAGAATATATTCTGCTTCTTTAAACAGAAGCAGTTTTTTAAGATTACTCATATCATATAATGACACATTTATTTTTTCTAAAATAGTGCCTTGTAGCCCTTCATTATTACTATTGTGAAACTGTTGAAAATGTGTTGCAATAGAACTTTCAAATTTCTGGTTAAAAATATCCCTTGCATGCTCCAATAATCTAACTTTAAATGCCCTCTTTGTTTTCCCAATATAAAATAAATTACAGGGGCATTTAAGAGCATACATCACACATACAGTATCACAAGAAAAATTGTTCCAAGTTTGAAATGGAATATTGTTAATACTAGAAAAACTTTGAACTATAAATTTACAAGCTTTACATTTATGTAGAATATAAGCTATGTGGTCCATTAATAGATGGCAAACAAAATCTACCCTTAACTAAAAAATTATGAATATTTCTTCCCCGTCTATAAGAAACACCAAGATTGGCATTCAACCAGGAAGAGACATTTTTTAAAGAGCACAGGCATTTCCAATAATATTTTACCTGCTCTATAACTATATTACTAAAACATCCATAAGTCGTCACAAAATAAATCATATCCTTGTCATTTCTATTCTCAGATTTAAACAGGACTCCAGAATATCTACCATTTATATGATGTCCTGTAGTTGAGACATTACACAATTTATTCCAACTCTTTTCCAATAAGCTATAACTATAGCCTCTACTACCAAACATATCAACAGTTGTTCTTAATTCCCATCTGAAATCTCCAATGTTGTTACATAATCTAGAAATCCTAAGCATCTCACCAAATGGGAGTGCTGCAATAGTATGGGGAGGATGACAACTGTCACCATGAACATACTGTGTACCACAATCAAATTTTCTATGCACATAAGTGAAAAGTTCAGTGCCATATTTAATACTGACAACCACATCCAGAAAGGGAATACACATGCCTAGCTTAAGGCCATCAGATTGCAAACTATACCTATTATTATGCAACATTTCAACAAAATAAGATACCTTTTCTGAACCACTTTCAGCTATAAAAATTAAATCATCAATGTATCGAAAATACCTAATAACATGGTCACAAAAAAATTATTTTTATATATATATATATTCACTCTCAAAAAGACCCATACATAAATTGGCATACATGGGGGCAAAAGCAGCCCCCATAGCTGTGCCCTTTTTCTGTCTATAAAGGTCATTATTAAATTCAAAAAAATTATGAGTAAGACAAAAATGGACCAATTAAACTATATATTCCGTTACTGGTGAACTGCCTAAGAAGAATCTTAAAGCTTCCAAGTCAAAACTGTGGCTAAGATTTGTATAGAGACTTTTAACATCAATAGTAAAAAAATACATATTGTCATTCCATTTGACATCACTTATTTTAGCCAAAAAATCAAATACATCACGTATATAAGATGGCAAAGTATAAACTACAGGTGCTAAATAGCTATGCAAAAATGAACCCAGCTTGTGAGTAAAATAATCACAGCCTGAGACTATAGGTCTCCCGGGTGGATTAAATAAATTTTTATGTATTTTAGGGAGACAATAAAAATGGGCCATTCTGCATCCATCTTATTTAAACTTCTTTTTACATCTGCATCAGAAAAATATCCAAGCCTATTGCCTTTGTGTAATAACTCACTATATTCAACTAAAGCTTGTTGGTAGATCGACAAGTCAATCTTATCATATGTCTCTTTATCCTCTAGATGTTTCATGCACGTATCTAAATAGTGAGTATAATGAGTATAATGCATAATAACCAACTTGTTTCCCTTATCCGAGGGTTTAATAACACTCTCCCTCATTTTACTTAAATTCTGAAGAGCTTCCCATTCCATAACAGTTAAATTATAATTAACTAAATGTTTATTCCTGTTAAAATCAGAAAGCACATCTTCTATCCCATAATTTAACATGTTTGAACAATAGACTGCTTCATTCAAGAAAGGCGGTACAAAATCACTATCTGCACAGACATTATGTGTGTCTAATTTACAATAAGCATTAGGCAAACTATCAGAATCACATGTATAGAAGCTTTCACACGAAGTGTTCATACTTTCATCATTATTAATTAAATCGGCTTCTATATGGGAATCTTTAAAAAATACTTTAAATGTAGTTTCCTACTAAATTTAAATACATCACATTTAATATCATGATTTCTGGGAAGTACAGTAGGAATAAACTTTAAACCACGGTTTAAAACTGCCATTTCACAGTCAGTAAAAACATGTCCAGATAGATTAATGACATAACTCTCCTGAGAGGATAGGAAATTATCTTTTACCTCTATTATATCCCCTCTGGGGATAGAAATCCCTTTGAAAATTTTCTTGTTGTTCACGAGTCCATTTTGTACTCTGCTTACCTCCCGTATAACTATTGTTGACATTCCGAAAAGTTTGCTGAAAACGTTCCGTTTGTTGTGCAGGCAGACAGACAGGGTATTCATCTTGAATAGCCAACTCTTCTTCTCCTGATGTAAAATGACCATCTGAGAATGAGGAATTATATAAATGCGGGCCATCTCCCTGTCTTTGAAATCTCACATGCTGACGAGCTTTCTTCCAATTGGCTCTGGAGATAAATGCCTTGCCATTCTCATAGTCACGGAGATCTCAAATTAGTTTGCATTTTTTCCTATCCACCAGTTCTATTTCATAATTCTTAAGTTTAACATTAATGTCATTTAAGAAAGCATCAATAACATGTGCATATGTCCCTGTAGAGATAGTATTGCAAACTTTTTTAATCTGGTCCTTCAACTCAAGTTGTTTTACCCTGTCACGATCTAACAGGATATTCACCCATTCCAGCTTACACCTATGTGCTGCTGCTACCCAACGTTTATGAAATTGCACATCAGCAGCATTCTGTATATCAAAGGGCAGAGTTGGATCTTTAAAAACTCTCAACCCTCTTGGTGTAATGTCTAAATATATATATTTTTGCAGTCCGGACATATTGAAGAAAGTAGATGTCTCTTTCCAAATAAACTTTTCTAGCTGATCAAAGAGACTTACTTTCTTCTGACATAGATGTAGGTAATTTTCTTCCAACATTATCGAACGGATTTTGGCAGCATTTATTCCTGTCCTGCTCCCATTTGTCCCATGTAGTAGTAGCTGTAGAACCATTCACAGCCCCATGATTTACTTGTAAATTACGGTCTGGAGCAGAATTAAGAAAGATAATTGGGAGCCATCACCAATAGTCTCTCGAAGTACACGAGGCAAGTTGAAATGTGGGTCTGTGGCCATAAAAATAAAATAGTTTCACCGCAAACCAGAACAAATAAATAAAATACGACCAGCCACAGATTCCAAGCAGATTTATTACTCAATACAAAATAGATCTTTTTTCTCTCTGAGGTCTCGGCTGAAAAAGCCTTCAAGGAGTAAAGAAACATCTTAAAAGAGCATGCCTAATTGATTGACTGCAAAAAAGCATTTGATAGTATCCCACATTCATGGACAAAAGAGTGCTTAAAAATGTGTAAGATACACCCTACACTGATCAACTACATTACAATGACCATGAAACAGTGGCAGACCACTTTGGAATTAAGCCATGATAAATAACAAATTATTATCCCAGGGATAAAAATTCAAAGCGGGATATTCCAGGGTGACTCTTTGTCACCTCTAGTATTCTGTCTTGCCCTTAACCCATTAAGCTGTCTACTTAACAGCTTAGGCCATGGCTATAATTTGGCTCCTAGAAAACAACAACATGTAAAGACTTCTCATCGTCTCTTTGTCGATGATTTAAAACTGTATAGCTCATCAACAGAAAGCAAGTTGTCAAAACTTTTTTAGATGATACATGAATGTCATTTGGTCTTGCTAAATGTGCAAAAGCAACCTTTAACACAGGAAAAGTGCAACACCAAGAAAACAGCAGTTTGGGACAAAAATGTGATATAAAAGAACTTGAGCAAGAGGGCGTGTACAAATATTTGGGAATTAATGAAGGATCTACAATAAAGCATGAACAAATGTGAATGAAACTTAGTAAGGAAAACTTTAGAAGACTTAAATGAATCCTGAAAACAGTGTTGACATCTGGGAACAAAATTCAGGCTATAAACCAATTTGCTCTTCCTGTCCTAACTTACAGTTTTGAAGTAGTTGATTGGCCCCAAAATGTGTTGGATAGATTAGACAGGAAAACAAGAAGGATGCTTCATGCTCACCAAATGATTTATAGAAATCAATGCATACCAAGATTATATATTCCCTGTTCCAAAGGAGGGATGGGTCTTCCTGAAATTGATTACATGTATAGATCTGCAGTCGTGGGACTGCACAGAAATCTGCTGACCTCACAAGTCCCGAATGTAGTGAAAGTTTTGAAACATAAGGAGAATAAATCTATGATGACTTCTTTGCTTAGTCTAGCAGAAGTATATCAGCATCAAGCAGGAATGGAAATCAAACCAGAAGTAGATAAAAATCAGGCAGCAACTGAATGTGCCAAAAAACAAAATAAAGCATATAAGGTGATGGACCAGATGAGAAGGCAAGAAATGTGGAAAATGCATAAATATAGTTGCAAGTATAGAAAACTTCTGGAAGAACCTCATGTTGATCAGGATCAAATGCAGGAATGGTTAGGGAGAGGCGAATTCAAACCAAGAGATCAAAGGTTAATACTGGTGGCCCAAGACAGTGGGCTACGTACACATTGTTTACAAAGTCCATTGAACATGTGGGAGAAACAGACAAATGTAGGTTTTGTAAAACAGAATTGGAAACAGTTGTACACCTCCTTGCTGGTTGTGACATACTAATTGCAGAAGGACTGTATACAGAAAGGCATAATAATGTGGCAAGACTGTTGCACTGGGGATTGTGCAAACATTATGGTATTGAAGTGCCTGAAAAACACTGGAAACATGAGCCACAAACCATCATAGAAAATGATGAGTTCTACATCACATGGGATCTCCCATTACCAATGGTTCAAATGATAGATGCTAGAAAACCGGATATAATGGTGCATGAAAAGAAGACAAAAGTAGCATCGATCATTGAAATCACCACACCCAGTGACTACAGTGTGTTGCGTACAGAGAAACACAAAGTCATAAAATATCAGGATTTGCAGGCAGAAATGATAGTAATGTTGAAGAAAGATACCCATACAGTCCCAATAGTAGTAGGAGCAATGGGTCTTATAAAAAAGAATCTACAATCGTATTTAGATATGTTACCAATACATGTAACACAGTACAAATTGCAGGAGTCATCATTACTGGGCACATTGCGGGTGCTACAAAGAGCACTTCTCGCTGACATCAAACAGTGAAACGATACTAATTTCATGAACTTTAATCGTACTTTGACTTTGGAATGGGGTCCATTCCCATCATGGTATTACAAACTCAAAAGACTTGGAGAAATTAAAAAAGGGTTTAAATGGAGAGATGATAAAATCAGCAAGAAAAGGGGTGTAGAATTGCTGGAACTGAAGTCATCTTCAAGTCTTACTGAGTAACTTCCCACGGCAGACTCAGACCCTGTTTTTTTACAAAATCTTACCAAGACGACAGTGACTGTATTTTATACAGCATATATAGCCGCGGTGGTGCAGCGGTAGCATTGTTGCCTCACATCAAGAGGTTCTTCCATTCGATTCTTGGCTGAATCGCCTTCTGTGTGGAGTCTACATGTCCTCCCCGTGGTTGAGTGGTGTTCGAAAGACGTGTGTAGAATGAGCGTGCCTTTGTTGAAAGTTGGGTGTCGAGCTGGCACCTCGACACCATAAAAATGTACTGCCAATCATTAGCGGACCGGAGTTCCACTGTGGCGACCCATAACCGGAAAAGCCGAAAGAAGAACAAGAAGAACATTGTATATAGCATATATCATAGAGGAAGAAAGGTTAAAAAATAAAAAGACAGCTGGGTGCACAAGTCCCAGGATAAAAAAGTGCCCAATTGTGGTATGTATACTGGTGCCAGAACTGGAAAACATAGCAGTTTACAATCCTGAGGACATAGAAACACCCTTACAATGGGGTTAGGACAGTCTTAATGGGAGGATGCAACCCTGTTGTAGAAGGAAGTAGTAGTCCACAAAAACTGATAGGCCAACAAAGACCCATAAAGATGACAGAATGGACTATTGAGGATAAGGAAAAAAGAAATATGAACAAGGCAAAGAAAAAGAGATCTGATATGATGCACTATTTATGCAAAGGAGAAAATGAAATTAATAAATGCAAAAAAGCAGCACTAAAGATATTTGTAGAGAAATATAGGCAAAGGAACCTGGATATGGAAATTTCACAATACAAGAAATAAGAAAAGAGGATTACTAATGAAGAATTTAAAGAAATAAAAATTAAAGTTATGGATTACCTGTGAAGTGAAGTGAAGGATTTGATGTAGAAAATACAACTCAGGTAACACCACAGCATAATGGAACAAAGAGTCCCCAGATTAAGGAGAAACAGTTAACAAGTATCTGAACACGTGTCACATGATGATGCTCCTGAGCCTTCACTAGGAAACTAGTATTAAAGTTCAGTTGGAGTTACCAGCAAGGGCAGGAAAGAGTGACAACTCTGAACCAGGCAATTTTGTGGAGTGATGGGCCAATGAGTTCCCATATGTCATAGGAAGATGTCCTGGAACGTTCTGTAGAATGCCCATAGGAGACAGAGACAAACAATGTGCCCTCAGTTTAGAAGAAAATGATCTGAGGGAGGAGTTGTTAATAGAAATGGATAGATACATTAAGAGTGATGAAAGAAACAGATTACAGAAAGTAAATAAGACCCAAAACATTAGAAGTCGGATAGAATGATAAACACAGTAAGCAAGTCTGTTAACAGAAATTCAAGTGCTATAACAGAAGTAAATTGGGTATATTACTGTGCAGCTAAACTAATAACAGACAAAGTCTTACCACAAAAATACAGAGTAATAATGGAAGGGAAGAAATAAAATGCCATCATGAAAGTATTGAATAGAGAAAACTATAAAGTAATCAAGACCAATTAGAAGAATATAGAAGAGGGAACAGATCAACAAAGATACTTAAAAAGACAGATGTGACAAAAGCAACAAGAGTATCAAAAGAGAGCAGGATCTATCATACAATACTGCAAATAATAAATTAAAGATAATCAGCACAGGAAGAAAAACTTAGACGACATGCAGATAAATACAAAGGAAAAATACAAACTCAACAATTTATTGATGATCCAAAAAAGTTTTACAGAGACCTGGGAAGCAAAGCAAAATAAATAAAACACATCCAAAAAAAGATGACATAGATTTTGTAGAAATATTTATGAAGACCCTGTGGAACATAAAAAAGATGCTGAAAGGATAGAAAAATTAAAAGAAACAGTAAGGAGTTCAAATGTAGAGGGTGCAAAATGGGTTGCAGTAATGGCCAGAGTAACAAACAGAATGAAGAACAGCTCCAAAGTGGAAAACCCCAGACCCAGATGCAGTACCTAACATCTGGTAAAAAGTATTATCTTTACACAAAGATTTACCCATGAATAAGAACTGCTTATATGCACATCCCAAGCATATGCCAACCTGGTTAACAACAGGAAAACAAGTGTGAACCTGTAAGCCATCCTAAAAACTACAGACAAATGAACAAACTATATAGTGGAATGAATGCAGACAGAGTTTATAGGCATTTAGAAAAAAATGTAATCATGGTAATAGAACAAAAGGGTAACAAAAGAAAGTCATATGGAACAAAGGATCATTTATTGCTAAATAAAGCCATAATGGAAAATTGTAAAAAGGTGGAGAATCTAAGTATGGCATGGACAGATTACAAACCAAAGGATGAAGGGTTAATAATGGCAGCACAGAGTAGACTGGTTTATTATCCTGATAGCGAACATCTATTTTACGCAGTGCAGATGATCGTAAATGAAAAGAGTGAGTAAATTACGTGTAGTGTGATAAGGTCGAAATAATAAAGAACGAATACAGAGGTTCTTTCACCTTTAAGAACTCGGTGAGATAAAAGAGATGATGTCACCGAGTCGTGCATGTGTAAGCAGAATTCTGAGGTGTGCTTGTAACTCGGGAATGGAGGTATGCTCATTTTAAACACTGAAGTGGATTGCATGAAAGATGATTTAAAGGATATAATCATAAGTGTGGTAAGTGTATGGCTTATACCATGTAAGACTAAATAGTTATGTATTATTAATGATAATGTAGCTGTAATGTTGGCTTTTTCATAGGTGTTGCTGTATGAAATGAGTCGAGATGACAACAGTGGTTGTGCACCTATTACAATTGGTGTTTGTTATGAAACAATGTTAAATCAGAAAGGGAAGAAAATGTTAGTGATTGCTGGATATCAGTACTACCTTGAGAAGAGTACTGATATTCATAATTACTGGTGATGTAGTAGAAAGATGAGGGATAAATGCAAAGGACGTTGTGTTACAGAAACATTGGTAGAGTAGTGAGCATTTTCATGGTCCCAATATTTTGAACTGTGAAGGCCTTAAGGTATGTGTTGCTATTAAGAGAAGAGCTGAAAGTACTTTGGAGGATCCATGTAAAATCATATCCGAAGTTTTAGCAGGTATGTCAACTGAAATAGTGAATACTTTACTGAATTCAGATGCCTTAAAACAAACTGTTAGGAGAGTGAGAAGTAAAAGCAGAAATGCAATTGTTAGAGTCATTCATGTCTTAAGTGACATACGGGCAGAAATGCTACCAAAGTGGAAGTTTCATTGTTGGTCACGATCAGTACCAGTGAATGTAAGCAAGTGTACACAGTACATTGTTGTTTACATGGTAGAACAGAAGGTAAAACTGTCCCTGTTGTGTACAGTATACTTAGTTCTAAAGCAGAATCTAATTATGACTATTTTTGGACGTCTAGTATACATTTGTGCTCACAGTTTTCTCATGCTTTAAAACCCAAAATGGTGTTTTGTGACTTCAAGAAGGGTGCAGTCAGTAGTATTGTTAAAAATCTTCCCTTGAGTAAAGTTAAGGGATGTTGGTTTCACCTATGCCAAATTGTTTAGTGACAAATTCAAAAATTATATCTTGCTGGGCACTTTGGAACTAATGTGCATTTTGCTTTACTATGTCAACAAATTCCAGTTCTAGCATTTTTAAATCCTAATGATGTGTTATATACTTTTAATGAAATTGAATAAGACATGCCATAGATAGGGAAACCATTGTGCAAGTTTTTCAAAGACAACTATATTGCAGGCAGACCTCAACATTACGGCATTCATAATGCAACATCTAAGAGGAATCCACCTTTATTTGACATACAGTTTTGGAACTGGTACGAGACTTGTATCTTAGGATACCTTAGAAGCCAAAATAGTATGGAGGGTTTGGCCCAGACATTTGCGCAGTTTGCTTGAAAAAACAAAAATGCTTGTACCTTACCAATATTTTGCATGCAATACAACTGGAACAGAACCACATGGAGGATTTAAAACATAGAGCTCTAAGCTGCCTGCCTGCTTCTCCTAAACATGTAGATTGATAGACAGAGAGTCTACATTTATGCATTTATTATCTAAAAGGGATCGATTCTCTCCAAGAAGATTTGTCCAACTGGTAGCTCAACACTGCTCATTTTGATATAAAGCATGGATATGTAATGTTTGTATACATATGTGTAATACTGTAACATTGATTGTAGGATTGCAAAGAATGGCATAACTATCTCGCTACTTGGATAAATTAGGCTTGCAAGTGACTTTGTGCTGTGTATTTGATTTAAATATTTCTACAGTGCTATATGTGCACCGGAACACAGGATGGTTCAGTTATGTGGTTTACATTAGTCACATGATGTGTGGGATATGGTTTAATGGAAAGGGAAAAAAAAGTAAAAAACACATGACATACACGTATGGTGAACACTTTCTTTCAAATGCCATATATGTTCGATATGAATATTGAAATGTCCCATTCGGAGCTGTCATTCAATAATCCGATAAAATGTTATTTTAAATTTTGGATGTAATATTTGGTGTTCTAATCTGGAAATTACATGTTTTTGATATTATGATAGTAAACCAGATAGACTACATACACGTTGGTTTACAAAGTCCATTGAACGTTTGGGAGAAACAGATAAATGTAGGTTTTGAAAAACAGAATTGGAAACAGTCACAAACCTTGTTGCTGGGTGTGATATTCTCATGGCACAGGGCCTGTACACTGAAAGGCACAATAATGTGACACGATTATTGCACTGGGGATTGTGCGAACACTACAAAATAGAAGTAGCTGAAAAGCATTGGAAACATGAACCACAAAACATTATAGAGAATGATGAATGAACATCACATGGGATCACCCATTAACAGCAATTCAAAAAATAGATGCAAGAAAACCAGATGTAATAGTCCATGAAATAAAAAAACAAAATTAGCATTAATAATTGAAATTGTTACACCTAGCGATTAGAGTGCCTCATGTGCAGTGAGACTCAAAGTCATAAAATATTAAGATGTGCAGGCAAAAACAAGAACAATGTGGAAGCAAAATACCTGGACAGTTCCAATAGTAGTAGGAGCAATGGGGCTCATAAAAAAGAATATGCTACCCGTATATGTAACTCCACATAAACTGCAAAAGGAGTAAAATCTGGGCACATTGCAGGTGATGCAAAGAGTCCTTTTGGCTAACATCAGAGACTGAAACACTAAAAGCTTCATGGCCTTAAATCATACCCTGGCTTAGGAATGGGGCCAATTCTCGTTATGGTATTAGAAACCCAAAAGACTTGGAGAATGTAAACTGAGGATGCATGCAGAAACACTATTCTAAGATTGCACATTTATACTACTGCTACTGCCTTTGAGCTATGCCAATACTGACTAGACTATGAAGGTTATACAATTATTTTCTTATCTTTATTACTGTTACTATTAAAATCAAAACATTTTTATGATGGCATATACCATGCCTCTCAACTGTACAGGTTTTTGCAGAATGTCCAGATTTTTGTCTCATATTTTTTGGTGTGTTCCCCCTAAAAATCAGCCCCTTTCTGGCAAATAGCTGAGGACTGAAGTCATTAAATAATGACATACATTCGAGTTTAAGACTCCACATCCTTCGGAAAATTCATGCTAATGCAAAACATGTTATTCTATCAACTTTCTAAGTTTGTAAGGGCAATATTTAAAATCTGTCCCTATTTGTCTCCCCATCTTTGTAGGCTTTGTCCAGATTTTTTGCTCTAAGAGGTTGAGAGGTATGGCCATGTACACTCACCCTGTTGCAATCTTAGGTGATCCAGCCTGCTCCTGTTCATAATGAAAAATTTGATAGTGGCACAAAGTGGCAGGTTATTTGGGTAGCTAAAAGAACTTATACTTACAGTTTGGATGTGGTGACTGCACCTTAACTTCTTCCTCTTTTTGGGGAAGGAGGTCATGACTACAAAACCCCATCTCACTGTAATGGTTACAGCACTGTTCCCCCATGCATGTGATGCTAGTGGAAAGGATGACAACCTTGGCCAAACTATCCAAGACTTTACCTTTATATTTTGGCCCAGTATAGCCCTCCTGGAGAGCTGGACTCCTTATGGAGGATGTCCAGAAAAATCTTAAATTCTTCCTCACACCACCTTTGTTCTTTAACAGGAGTACTGCCCTCTTCTTCTTCAGCCATAATGGTTCAACTTGAAGAATACCTGTGTAAAAATGGCAGATAATTAAAACCTAAATAGTTTTCACATATCCCAGCTTCCACAAAATGGTGGGCATCAATGAGCACCTCATTTGTGTGATGGATGGAAAACTTTGAAAATATACATATTATGTCACTATGGTTCCAATGCCACTTTAAGGAGTGAAACAAGGACAGTCCTCCATTTCTGCATATATTGTTGAGTATACAGGCTGTACATTGACCACATCTATAGCTGGCTAAATATAGCATAATAATTCCTTCTATCCCAAAATTATAGGCTGCCCATGCAGAGCTGCCTGCAGAGGCTTATGTGTGTGCACTGCATCATGTAGAAATCTGTATGATGTTTATCAGGCATGCTCTTTGTGCAAATTGGACAGATCAGAAACAATAAAGAGATACACCCTAATAAGCATAATCATTGTGCCCAGAGGGATGAAGCTACACAATGACAGGCAGAGAGCCTCACTGGGCTAAGGAAAAAGCTTTAGAGCACAGACGTCTAGCCAGGGAGGTCATTCTTTAAGTGGACTTCTTGACACAGACAGCTCGCTTTGTCACCTATGCTAAGGATGATGTGTGTCCTGCCATTTGTACATTATTAGATGGTTTGCCTGTGAGTATGCACATATCTTATGTAAAAGATCAGCTTGTATATCAGCATGAAGGACAACCATTTGTGGAAAGATCTGTAATACAGAATAAGGGCATTGATCTTTGTGTCAGAAACCCCAATTCAGTCATAAATAAACCTTCAGTTACACATAGTGCTTTAGACAGTGGTCTACCAGATCAGTACAGTCATGTTAACCAAATACATATACAGCTAAGTAATATTCCATTTAAAAAGCCACAAACAGAAGTCTTGCAGAGTCTATTCTCAAATGCACATTTAAAGAGGAAATCGGAGTAACAAAACATAGTGGGACTGGAAAGATTACCTATTAACGTTTCTAACTACAGTGTAGTTGTGACATGTGAATGCAAATTCCCATACATCTGCATAGCTTCTGATAACAAACAATGATTACTGTTGTCTCTTCTCTTTCATTTAGATATAAATCAGGCTGATTGTTCATTGTACTTTAGTCCACTTTGCTTGTTCATTTTACTTTAGTCTACTTTATTGTGCAGTGTCACTTAAAGTTTACAGGTCAGTCTGCATCTCGGTGGAATAGCAGGTGATTTTCTCCTTTCTTCCTGCGAAGATCAAAAAGCAGTGGGCTCTACCCCAAGTGCTTGGAGGCATATTCAAAGAATGGCACTGCTGTGCAGCTGAAATAGGGGGCTCTGAACTGCTGAGGTACACTTCTCAGATGTTAAATAAGGCACTTGAGTCAGTGGTGGCTCAGCTAGGCTTTAAATACTGCACCACACCTGTTAACAAAAAACAGGGTAGTTTCTCTAGTGATGTAGCAAAATTTTCCATACTCATATAAATACCACCTTGCACCCCTTCCCAAGTAAAAAAGTGTAATAAGCCATGTAGGATCTCCCAGTTAAACAACATGAAATTAATACATTGGTCCACTGTGCTAAGACATCATGGTGTTTTATTTTCCCATAATTAAAGTGGTGCTAGTGCTTTATGTGAAAATTATTTGTACTGGACATGGTGTTTGAAAGTATGACAGTTTGATGACAGTATAGACACTGCAAAAAGATACAGTAATAACATCCAAAACAGGTAGTAGACAGTTCATTTACAGCATTACATAAGCTGCTTATAATATGCAACACTCCAAGGTGAATCATGATGTCACATATTAGGCTATGATGTGAAATAGCTGCAAAAGATTTTTAGTCATCTAGCAGCTATGGGGAATTTATTTATCAAGGATTTGAAGAGTTGTAGACATGCTTTGTTATTAAAACAAATCTTAATATTTGTACCAGCCTGCTGGCAGAGACAGAATTTATGCCCCCATGGGAATTAGTCAGATTTATTTTGTGATGTAGGTTTACTCATCCCCTTTTTAAGCTTCTGATTTTCACATTGTGTTATGAGTAACGCAGATACTTTTTAAAAGCTTGTTCTTTTATTTAGTCCTTCTGGATGAAGAAAATAGTCGGGTTCCTTCAAATTTACTCACAATTTTTTTAAGGCAAAACACTTTTCTTGTGTCTCCCCTACATCAAAGGAGTGAAAAAGTTAATTCAATCAAAACACTTTGAACCCTTGTTTTTTTTCCTCCCCCAAGCAACCTTGTTCATGGGTGCCAACGCTAACCCTATCTCTCCTCCTTCCCCCAACCCCAACCCTGCATATTACTGAAAAACTGAAAAGATGAAATTGCGAAAATGAAATACCTGAATGGTGATTTTTCCCAGGGCATATGTGTGCCATATACTCACACACACACACACACACACACACACACACACACACACATATATATATATATATATATATATATATATATATATATATATATATATATATATATATATATATATATATATATATATACAGATATGACTCTACCTCCTTCCATCGAAAACACACTTCAGCGAATGGCAGTTTGCCATTTCCACTTTGCCGAAATTCCACTTTGACAAAACAACAGTTAACTGAGGTTTACTTATGCAAATCCCATTCTAACATACAGTTAAAAAAAATAACAAATACAACAAACACTTTTATGCCAGTTGGGAAGCCCCCTCTGCACACTCCTCACTACTTATATATACTAACTACAAGATTGCACTACAGTGGGGAAAAGGGAATATTCCCTTATCCTCACTTTACCGCAATCTATACCAACAAGTGATGTAAATGTTAAAGGTTCCCCTTCCATACACCATGTAACAATCTGGTTTTCCGATCATTTGGGAGCACTCGGGTGCAGTATATCACATTCACCGATGTGACATTCGGTGATGTGAGTGTCAGTTAACTGTTGTTTCGCTAAAGTGTAATTTCAGCAAAGTGGAATCGGCAAATTGCCATTCACAGAAGTGTGTTTTCGATGGAAAGAGGTAGGGCCATATACACATATATGTATGTATGTACAAATTATATTATAATTTTTCTAAAACTCCTTTAGTTGACACACAATATGCTGAATCACTTAACTGATTGCTGCACTACAACACAGCACACTGCAATGACATACAATGATCAAAAATACAAATCACACAGTTTGCATTTTTTCATCCAATAGTGCATTAAATAACAAAACACTACCCTCCAAACAAAGTACAAAACAAAGAAACTACTGCAATAATGTTTTATGCAGGGAGCTTCTCATTCCCCATGCCTCCTACATTTTAAATATATATATATATATATATATATATATATATATATATATATATATATATATATATATATATATATATATATATATATATATATATATGTACCCATACACTAAATTCACTGTTGCAGAGCTGCAATCAAAGTGAATCACTAAAAGTTATATTATAGTTCTACTCGCCCAATTGTTACACTATAACAATTCTCCTCTCCTGACATTAATATAACTTTTATAAATAACAGCACTGTGGTACCTCAGATATGCCGCTGACCAATACTATACCTAAATCTCATCCTTTGCTACTATACTACTATACTTCCCACCCCCCTCTTCTCATAACTGCATGAATTTACTCTGTTGACTTTCCTAAACTTTACTTCCTACCCCTCTACTTCTACCCCTCTATTTAATACTTCTTCCTCTCTAACAACTTGGTTTAATCATTAAAGATGTTTTAAGGGCTTTTTTTTCTGATGATCTATTGTAGATTTACATTTTTTACTATAGGTTTCTACCTCTTGTAATTGTTAGCTATTGTTTTTGCTGAATTTTTATGCTTTTCATTAATGCATGAATATTTGCTGCTTTGTACTCATATTTCATATATGGCATGAATGTATGTAGTTATATATACAAATTCACATTACTGCTTATGTAAACTCTTATTTGTTCTTTGTGTAGAGCTTTTTTCCTTGGGTCTCCTCTGAAAATGGGCCACCAGCCCAGTTGGACTAACCCGGTTAACAAAAGACAAACAAAATAAATAAAACAGTTGACAATCTACAAGTTGACTATAGCCATAATACAACTAAATCAACCATTGACAAAATGTGCAGCAAAACTCTGCCTTAACCAAACCACCATTCAATAAACTCAAAGGTGCATAATGTAGACACTGTTGTCCCTTTTTATTTCTTCTTAATATCCTTTAGATGCATCATTGGATTATTGTGGAGGTCATAAATATCTCCTGCCTCTAGTGACTGCTTGCAGTTTTTATTCTAGCACAATTTATCTCATTATATGCAATAGCCCTAAGCATGATATTTTAGTAACATAGGTTCATAGTTTCATAGGTAAGTTCTAGGTTAGCTATTTATTTTATTTTATTTTACATTTCTTGACCGGGCTAGTCCAACTGGATATATGTCCATTTTCAGTGGAGGCCCGGGGAGAAAAGCTCCACTTACATCAAAATGTTTATAAACAGTCCATGTTAGCTGCCCTTGCTGACCATTTTATGCCGAGACAGTGTCCTTTTTGGTGCTTGAATTAACCTATCCCATTTGGTGTTACATTCACCTTACCCATCTTATGGTCAATAATTTTATATTAACTCCTAGTAAAAATTGCTGAGATCATACCATAGATAATTTGAGGGGACCCATGCATGGGTTAAAGGATTTAGGAGATGTCTCTGTCCATTAGTAGTACACAAGGAAGTCCTGGGGATAATCTTCTGTTTCCCATCCATAGATCCAAGTTGTGTTTGTATATGGACAGAGATAAGCTTTGTTTTTTATGGATCGAGAGTCTGTTCCAGAGCAGAAGTATCCTCTGTGAGATATACCTATCCATTCATTCAAATAGTTCTGTTGATACTGCAGAAGAGGTTTAAATCCTTAAACTGAGTATGTATTTCTGATGCCATTTGACTTGTTGATGTGGAGTAATTCCATCAATACTGGGTTGGAGGATTCCTTATAAACCAAACGCAAGTCACATCTTACCAGTCTGTAGGATACTGAGGATAGTGACAGGACTTGCAGTCAGTCCATGTAGGATATATTGTTTAGGCCTCATATCCATTTAATAAGGTATCTCTGTGACTGTTCCAGTTGTTCCACGTGTCTGGACAGATACATGCTAAAGTGGACATTATATTCAATGACTGGCCTAATGAGGGCTGAGTAAAGGGGGCAAATGACATCCCCAGATCTAGGCATACTCCCTTTGATTATAAGCTGTTCAATATAAAAGGACTTTCTTACAACAATAGACAAATGTTGGCTGAAGTTTAGGTCACTATCCACTTATGTTTCCAAACACCAAACAACTGGGTCAGCTCTTAGGAGGCATATTGCCAGTTTGGTAGTTTCCAGGGTAGATATCTTCCAAAAAATACAAGAATGCATTTTCTGGCATTGGGTTTCAGTCCATGATTTTTGCACTCGTTATTTATTTGGGACAAACCTTCCTGCAGGATGGCTAAGTCATTTGTAGATTCAGGGACTGCTCCTAGCTTGCAGTCATCAGCAAACTTAATAAGCCAGGGCCCTTTGGTACTGGCTTTTATTTGAGATATGTAGATGCCAAACAGGACAGGTCGCAGCACATTACCTTGGGAGACTCATCTGGTGACTGATCTCTTTGTGGTGGTAAGTTTTTCCTGAAACATTCATAATATGATTTAGTTACTTACCCTGACTAATTGTGACTTTTATTTATTGCACCTGAAATGAGTGGCACAGTTTCTTCAGCTCTTTGCCATTCCTCTTGCCTTTCAGCAACTTTCTACTAATTTGTTCTCAATCACAGATAGCAAATATGTTTGGTAGCCAAATACATATTTCATATACACTATTTTTGGTCCTCACCTTCCAATTGAGGAGGCAGCAGTTCTGTGGACTGCTCAGGCCGCCTAATATAGCTATGGATCTAGCAGCTGATACCTCCAGATTACACCTGAGGCAGTTTGCCTTTTTACTCCATCCTGTTTATGGGTCAGGTGTATCCTCTTAGCTTATGTTCACACATTGGCTCATCTGTACAATATACAATTCAACTTCCAAATGTGTAACATGCCTGCACTTGACAACATGCAGAAAAACATTTTTGAACTCTAATGAAGACATGTTTTTGCCATGCACCTTATACTGTTTATACAAATAAGCAGTTTTATTATGGCAATTTTATTGGCAATGTTAGAAACAGCATAAACACCCAGGTCCTGAACAACACAATCTAGAATATCAGATCAGCAGAAACAGGTGAGTCATAAGAAGTTATAAGGAGAAAAGTGATTTTCAACATTCGCTCCTCTGCTGTGTCTTCTGTCTTTTTTATTTTTTATTTTTTTTTTGTTTTGGCTTTTTGGCACTCAGCATTTTGTGTGCTGATATTTCAACAGGGAGCCATATTTAAAGATGCAAAGGGTGGTACAGAGAACACTTGGACTCATGAAAATAATTTATTGCATATGTGTTTTAACCTTTTGATGTGTAAGAGTTCAATAATTTGGGATTGTTATGTTGTACCTCAATGCAAACTCACATATTTTATTCACTATATTCAATATATGAAATCACAGAAATACACATTCAAATACTGCAACATGGGACATTTTTGTTTCCAAATTGTCCCAGCTCATACCTCTCAACTTCTTTTCATAATAATTTGGGACAAAGGCAAAAAAAAATCAGGAAGAATTTTTAAATATTTCTCTATTCACTCAAAAGGTTTTGTATTAAACATGCATTTTATGAACAATAAGAAATATGAAACTCTTATGTCTGGCATGATTGATTGACTGTAAGACTCAGTGATTTACCAGAAAATTAAAACTTTTAAATGGGTCAGAGGACCCGTTTGTATCAGAAAAATAAGGAATATAAGTAAGTAGAATAAAGTATAAGTTTTACTATGGCATAGTTTGACTTATTGGTTTTGGAATGTTAATGGCCTAGCTGATATGAAGAAACAGAATATACTTATTGATATTTACAATATAAATACACAAATAATAATGTTATAGAGTGCACAGTGCACCAGAACTATAAAGAACATGAAACATTTGTAAAGAAAATTGAGAAGGAAGGTTTCCTTGCTGGGACAGAGGAGAGTAAAATAAATGGGTCTTAATATTAACTAAAAATGGCATTAGAATAAATATTTAGGAGCAAATAAATGACAGCCAGGGAAGATTTATAGTGGCAAGGAGTTAATGGCAGGGTACAAGAACTGCATTGGCTGCCCTATCTGCTCCTTCTTGGTCCTGGACAGCAATTTTTCCTTTTGTTATATAGTTTATTTATTGCAGATGTCCACCAGACAGGTTTACTCTTCCTTGTGAAGGATGATTTTTGTCCTGTCAGGTATTCCTGATTCCGTGCATCTATATAAATACTCGTATAGTACTTTAGTGTAGATTTGGACATACTGGGAAACCCCTGTAGTGAAGGAATCCCAACAGAAGTATTAAAAAAAGATGGAGCAGGAGATAATAAAAGTCTAGCTAGTACTTTCTAACAATATTTTTCCGGGTGAGGATATGCCCTTGACTTGGAAGAAAACAGTAGTTGTACTTATACCAAAGGAAGAGCAAAACTTCTTGATCCAGGGGCTAACAGCTCATTGTCATTTTGAATCATGACTATGAAATATTTATAATAATTTTAGCGAGTAAATTGTCAAACATATTGCTGAGAATAATAGAAATGAAATGGTGTGGATTTATAGAATGTAGGCAAACTTCTGACAATATTAACAGAACACTTATAATTCAAAAGGATGCATTGGACAATAATAATATATTAATGATAATAGGTTTAGATGATGAAAAAACATTTGACAGTGGTTTGGAAATTCATAAAGATATCTTTGAGGATTTAGGGTTTCCACAATCAAAATAACATGAATACTTACAGATGAGCTCAAGACAGGGTGAAGCGTGGTGGTGAGCTATCTAAAGCATTTATCATTACAAGAGGAACTAAGCAGGGGTGCCCAATTTCACCATTAAGCTTTGCTTTATATTTAGGGCCATTGGCCAGGGAGATGAGACAATCAAACATAACTGGATATAAATGGAGAAATCCTACTGAGAAAATAGCCCTTTATGAGGACAATATAATAGTATATGTTATTAATGGATAATGAAATATAAGTTATATTTAATAAACTGCAATGTTTAATAACCTAACAGTGTATATAGTAAATGAAACAAAAACAAAGGCTGTAAGTAATGAATTATACCCTAGCACATGACTTTTTTTTTACAGTTTACATTCCTTTTTTGCGGGATCATGACAAGATGAGAATCTTGAGAATTTGGTTGAACTGGGTTGTTGAGCTAGCTGTTATATAAATATAGAAAGAGATTACTCAAAACAATACAATTAGGATAAGAAAATGAAAATTATGTATGGACATCAACAATAAAATGCAAGGAATTAAGATGTTTTTGGTCCTACTGGTTCTTTATGTAGGTTGGGCTCATACATGTGTATCAACTGACAGAGCACATATGGAAGAGTATGAAAAAAAATGAGTTTCTTTATGATAACAAAAGAGAGTAACAAAAAAAACTAATGCTGGTAAAGGAACAGGGTAGTTTGGGACTTCTAAATATGGAGTCCTACTATAAAACCATGCAATTTAGATTAAAATATATGATTCAGGACATGGAATATATGCCCAAATGGAAATATATGATAGTCATAGTGCCTGAAGAAGTAACACTAGGGTCACATGTTGGCATTGGGGCAGATCTATTAAAGGAATATCAAAAACATTATGTACAGCCTTACATACATAAAAGTATTAAGCAATTATTTATGTTAAAAGAAGAATAACACTAATAGTTCCTGTACTATTTAGAGCAATATGAATGACACAGATGAAAATGTAATGAGCATTTGGAGAAGAAAGAACAAAAAAAAACACTATTTTGGGAGCAGACAATAAAAGGGGGTGAAGTAACAAATGGGATGAAGCTAGACAAACTTTTGGGTTATTTAACTCAGGTCAGTGTGTTTGCACATGTCTAATGGTAAACTTCAAGGAAGGTTGAATAGTAATTCTGTTAAACTACAAATAATAGATTTTAGAATTTAGACCAGAACAGAAATGGTAGACTACAAAAGAGGAATACATAGGGCATATGCAGTAATATTAGATTTGAGAAGACAAAAATAACATGGAGAGAATAATTAAATAAATATATTGCAGATGATCAGTGGAGAGAAATATATATTGATCCTAGATATACAAACAAACAGAAAAATTTACATTTTTATGGAAATGTTTGTGCAAATGCTCCTATTACTCTACATGTCTTAAAACATTCTTGTAAACAAGAGCATATGTTGGAGATGTGTTGGTTCAGATAGAGGTTCTTAGAAGCATATATGTTGGGGATGTATGGAGTTGTTGAATACAAAATACCTTGAATAGTATACAAAGTGTTATATTTGATATTTGAAAGATAATTTAAGCTCAGTATAGACATTTTTTGTTGAGTTAGTGTAAAATAGCATACTAAAGAGATGAAAACTGTTGACAGTGACTAGGAAAAGTATGACTAGAGAATGGAAAACCAAAAACAAACCTGCAATAAGGCAGGTGAAAAAGATGATTAAAGAGATTAAAACTATGTAACTGAGAACTACCAGAGATCAGAAATAGAATCCTATACTAACAATGAACCATATGGGATTCTGTAATGGAAACTGAGCTTGAAGAGGACATTAACACGGAATAAAGTACTTAAGATATGTATCTGTTTAATAAAGTAGACAGCAGTACAAGATGTGACATTACTGGTCCAATTGTTAAGATTTGTAATATACTGAAAATAAAACAATGTAGTTACTAGTTAGTTAATGCCAAATCATATATTATATTATAAATAACTAATGTGTGTGGTTTAATTAATCTATCCCACTCTTAAGGCTAGATAGAATACTTGTTTGTAATATTTTGATTTACATGCTGAACAGTGTTAATTTACTGAAAGTTAAATCAAAACGCTGACTGTCTGACATGAGGCTAGTTTTTATTTATTTTTTAATATTGTATAAATATATAACTATAAAATGGTCATAACAGCAATCAATGCCAAAATAGCAAGTGCACCATGCCTAGGGTTTGCACAGTATGTAAGAATGAAAATGTTGTATTAATAAAAATTTCCATTGCTTAAAAATATAAGTGACAATACATAAATATGAGGCAAGATCACAGATATTCTGTTAAATCAAGGGCAGCTGAGAGATATGTTCCAACTTGTTCTAAAGTCATTAGCATTTTGTTTAGGTAATCAGATTATGTTCCAGAGATTTACTATAAATTTTTATATTGTCTAGATAAACCATAATGCATACTTCATGCCTAGGTAACAGTCAGTTAATAAATCCAAATGTTGATGGGATCCCACATAACATGAATGGTATCTGGGTAAATTGATATAAACCATAAGGTGCCCTTATTGCAATGAACTGCCTAGAGTACTTAGCTAAAAACATCTGCAACTACAACTCCGCCAAGTCCAATGTATCCAACAGGTTGTCAAAAATGGGAATGAGATATGAATGAAATTCAGAGCTAGAATTAATGTCAAAATACAGAGACTCAAGGTAGAACCTATTGTGGGGAGGAAACAATTAAGCATAACCGCTTACTAGCAGAGGGTATAGTTATCAATAGAATGATAGTTTCTCAGATTTACTTTCATCAGCAATTTTCCAAACTCACTAATAGCAACAGTCCGCATGTTACAATATTATGTAAATACTATTCTAGTGATTAGAACTGAGGGCAAGGCTAGAGCTTTGAAATGAAAGATGAAGGATGGTTAGCTATTTAGAAAAAGGAAGTATTAAAGCTGGAGAGGAAGGAAGAAAGGATTATATGAGCAGTAGGAGGAGTCAGAACAACACGAAAGAGATGATTGTTTTGCTCAGATTAAAATGCTGTTCAAAGTAGAAATTCCTTTGAATATCAGGGTATTCCAAATTGCAGCAGCAAAGAAAAAAAAACATTCTTTGCTAGTTCTAAGATGTGGTGATGGTAGGTGCCATTTAAGGAACTGTTAATACATAGGAGTTGCTGATCATGTCAGTACGAGGTCATGCTGTTACCAGTGCTGCAATTCACTCCAATTTTATCTACCAGGGGACATACAAGACTATCCTTTAAAGAAACAGCCACTTAACAACTACTGTAATATACAATCCAAATTAAGGTTATGGAAGAGATGCATATTGAATTCCTATATTTTATAGAAGACAATGTTTTTTATTTATTAATATTAATATGGAACACAACCTGGGTGTGCGTGCAGTTGAAAGGAAGTCATGCTGTCTTTATTCTTTAATTTCCATCTGAATTACCACTAGTTCAAATAGATGGGACATAAATTTAATATTTCATCTACAAGAAAACAACCTCTTACTGGGGGGATGCACACACCAGTGTATTTCTTCGTGCCGTTCCCAAGCCCGGATAAATGGGGAGGGTTACATCAGGAAGGGTATCCAGTGTAAAATTTTTGCCAGATCAAATATGTGGACAACAACACAGATTTCCATAACAAATCAGTTGAGGCCTGGGTTAACAATGACCGCCTCCAGTACTGTTAGCCAAAAGGGTGCTGGTGGAAATTGGGCTACTGTTGGCTGAAGGAGAAGGAAAGGAAGAGGGGGAAGGCATGCCTGGAGGCAGGATGAGAGGAAGAAGGTTAGGAGTGTGGAAGTGAGGGTAGGAACTTTGAATGTTGGAAGTATGACTGGTAAAGGGAGAGAGCTGGCTAATATGATGGAGAGAAGGAAGGCTGATATAGTGTGCATGCAAGAGACCAAATGGACGGGGAGGGAGACCAGGTGTATTGGAGGAGGATTCAAATTGTTCTACCATGATGTGGATGAGAGGAGAAATGGGGTAGAGGTTATCCTGAAGAAACAATATGTCAAGAGTGTTTTGGAGGTGAAAAGAGTGTTGGATAGAGTGATGTTTATGAAGCTAGAAATTGATGGTGTCATGATGAATCTTGTTAGTGTATATGCTCCACACATTGGGTGTGCAATGGATGAGAAAGAAATATTTTGGAGCGAGTTGGATGAAGTGGTGGACAGTGTTCTCAAGGGTGACAGAGTGGTGATTGGAGCAGATTTTAATGGGCATATTGGTAAAGGGAACAGATGGGGTGAGGAGCTGATGGGTAGGTATGGTGATAAGGAGAGGAATGCAGAAGGTCCGATGGCAGTGGATTTTGCGAAAAGGATGGACATGGCTGTGGTGAATACATATTTTAAGAAGAGGGAGGAGCATAGGGTGACATACAAGAGTGGAGGAAGATGCACACAGGTGGATTATATCCTATGCATCAGGGTCAGTCTGAAGGAGATTGGAGACTGCAAAGTGATAACAGGAGAAAGCATAGTTAGGCAGCATAGGATGGTGGTCTGTAGAATGACACTGGTGAGCAAGAAGAAGAGGAGGAGAGCGAGGGCAGTACCAAAGGTCAAATAGTGGAAGCTGAAAGCACTACTAGATAGAGGCCAAGGGTACTAGCTGCTAGTACAAGGGTCTAGGGAACTACTAAAGGGGCGGTGAATACCACACAACGTGGCTGGGCTAATATATGCCTTTGGGCAGATAGCCCAGTACCAACCTATGAACCTATAAAAAGGATAACTATAAGGTGGAGTACAGGGAAGAGTTAAGAAAGGCACTGGGTGGCAGTGAAGAGCTACCAGATAGCTGGGCAGCCACAGCAGTCGTGGTAAGGGAGATAGCTAGAAAGGTGCTTGATGTGACATCTGGACAGAGGAAGGAGGACAAGGAGAGCTGGTAGTGGAATGAGGAAGTACAGGAGAGTATACAGACAAAGAGGTTGGCAAAGAAGAAGTGAGATTGTCAGAGAGATGAAGAAAATAGACAGGAGTACAAGGAAATGAAGGCTATGGTGAAGAGAGAGGTGGCGAAGGCTAAGGATAAGACGTATGAAGAGTTGTATGAAAGGCTGGACACTAAGGAGGGAGAAAAGGACCTGTACCGACTGGCTAGACAGAGGGACCGAGCTAGGAAAGATGTGCAGCAGGTAAGGGTGATAAAGGGTAATGAGGGAAATGTACTCACAAGCGAGGAGGGTGTGTTGAGCAGATGAAAAGTGTACTTTGAGGGGCTGATGAATGAAGAGAATGAGAGAGAGAGAAGGTTGGATGATGTGGGGATAGTGAAACAGGAAGTGCAATGGATTAGCAAGGAGGAAGTAAAGACAGCTATAAAGAGGATGAAGAATGGAAAGGCTGTTGGTCCAGAAGACATACCTGTAGAACCATGAAGATGTTTAGGAGAAATGGCAGTGGAGTTTTAAATCAGATTGCTTAATGAAATCTTGGAAAGTGACAGTATGCATGAGGAGTGGAGAAGAAGTATATTTCTACCGAGTTTTAAGAATAAGGGTTATGTGCAGAGCTGTAGTAACTACAGAGGGATAAAACTGATCAGCTACATCATGAAGTTATGGGAAAGAGTAGAGGAAGCTAGGTTAAGAAGGGAGGTGATGGTTAGTGAGCAGCAGTATGGTTTCATGCCAGGAAAGGGCACTACAGATGTAATGTTTGCTCTGATGGTGTTGATGGAGAAGTATAGCGAAGGTCAGAAAGAGTTGCATTGAGTTTTTGTGGACTTAGAGAAAGCATATGACAGGGTGTCTAAAGAGGAATTGTGGTATTATATGAGGAAGTCAGGAGTGACAGAGAAGTATGTAAGAGTGGTACAGGATATGTATGAGGGCAGTGTGACAGTGGTGAGGTCTGCAGTAGGAGTGATGGATGTGTTCAAGATGGAGGTGGGATTATATCAAGGATCAGCTCTGAGCTCTTTCTTATTTGCAGTGGTGATGGACAGGTGAGATCCGACAGGAGTCCCCGAGGACTATGGTGTTTGTGGATGACATTGTGATTTGTAGTGAGATTAGGGAACAGGTTGAGGAGACCCTGCAGAGGGGGAGATATGCTCTAGAGAGGAGAGAAATGAAGGTCAGTAGGACTAAGACAGAATATATGTGTGTGAATCAGAGGGAGGACAAAGGAATGGTGAGGATGCAGGGACTAGAGCTGTTGAAGGTGGATGATTTTAAAAAATTGGGATCAACAGTTTAGAGTAATGGTGAGTGTGGAAGAGAGTTGAAGAAGTGAGTGCAGGCAGGGTGGAGTGGGTGGCAATGAGTGTCAGGAGTGATTTGTGACAGACGGGTACCAGTAAGAGTGAAAGGAAAGGTCTACAAGATGATAGTGAGACTAGCTGTGTTATATAGGTTGGAGATGGTGGCACTGACAAAAAGACAGAAGTCAGAGCTGGAGGAGGCAGAGTTAAAGATGTTAAGATTTGTATTGGGTGTGATGAGGATGGACAAGATTAAAAATGAGTATATTAGAGGGTCAGCTCAGGTTGGACGGTTTGGAGACAAAGCCAGAGAGGAGAGATTGCACTGGGTTGGACATGTGCTGAGGAGGGATGCTAGGTATATTGGGAGAAGGATGCAAAGGATGGAGCTGCCAGGTAAGAGGAAAAGAGGAAGGTCTAAGATAATTTTATGGATGTGGTGAGACAGGACATGCAGGTTGTTGATGTGACAGACCAAGATGCAGTGGAAGGACAGGAAGAAATGGAAATAGATGATCCACTGTGGCGACCCCTAATGGAAGTAGCCAAAAGAAAAAGAAGATGCTATTGCACTGATCTGTGACAACATGAACTTAGATGCCAGGAGTAGGGATAGAACCTGCACCTTCCAGAATTAAAGACAAAGATGCAACCTGCTGAGCCACTGACACTATTTAACAATCACTGCACAACAGGTGGAAATGGTTAACACCAAACACTGTAACTATACTAATATAAATAAGGCCAATTATTATTATTACATATTAGATATTACAGAATGTGACAGGTCTGACAGAATGACAAGATGGTACCCATTTGTAAATACTTGAAATCTGTCATAACATAAAAAGCAATATTCTTTAGTAGGATGTGAAATCCCAGAAGTTTGAATTTAAAAGTAGCTTAATATAATTCTGCCCCTTGTATAAGTCTTTCTTTTTTTGTATTTATTAAGATCTCCCTTCTTATAACCACTAGCAATGCATTTGACTTCATCCTTGTAATTTGATTCTACAGTTTGTACTTGTCCCTGTGAATAACCAGTTCCCAGTGCATTGTTGATGAAATTTTGCTGCCTCTGTATGTCATATAAACACGTAACAACATAATGTGTTTATGTCAGCTTGGCAGTGTAATTGTCTGTTTAGACTTCTAACAAAATAAATACTAGTGTGATATTAAATATCACATTTCCCCTTAAGCAGGTCTTTACAAACTGCTCCATCATTAATACATTTCCTTCGAGTCTATGTTTGGTTTATGTTTCTTTTTTCAGTATGTTTACATTTTCAGTATAGTAATGTAGTTGAAGAAACCAGGGGCTTTGACTTCATGGGTGTTTGCTACTACACTACCAAGATTTTAACCAGCATTAAATAAAAATCTCCCTGAGACAGTCACTAGGGACAAGCTTGAATAACACTCTTCCAGCAGCTACAGGAAATGGAAACATCACAGTCTTAAGAAGCGAGTCTATAATTTTCCCTTGAAGGATCACTGCTGGATTTTATAATGGAATATCATTTTAGTAAACAAGAGGAAATGGGAAAGCTGAATACACACCAGAAGAGTGAATTAGGATATTAAACAGATACAAGCCAATGGGACAGGAAAGAACTCTACTCCGTCTGTCTCCAGAGCTTTGGGATCTAGGGTTTAAAAAACAACTGTCTAAAATGCTCAGCAATACAATTAAGATGGCTTACAAATGTTGTAGGATAGGATGCACCTATTTTTGCTATGCTATAAATTCAAAATGAAAAAAAAATCTATATTCCTACATCAAAATAGAAATATGAACAATCAGAATAGAACCTATTTTAAACTAAACAGCTCAAAAGATCTATAAGACTTACCCACATCCACTATGAATGAAATCTAAAAAACAATTACAGATGAAATACTTAAACTTCCTAGCATGGTAAAAAAATGCAGTTAGTTAAAAGACATGTGTATAACAAACCCTGCCCCCCTCCCCCTACACAATACACCAACACACCAAGTACGTGCACATACACATGTATGCTAGCAACGGGTCTTGAAAAGACCAAATAAGAAAAAAAAGCAGAATACTGATTAGCATATGAAAAATATATCCTGTGCTTTTTTTGAGAATGTTGAAAAATTATACTGTACTGAAACAGTGAGGATCAAATGAAATCCTGCACATTTTGCCATTCAATTCCTCGCTGGGGTTTACAATGACTACTTGTATTTTGTTCAAATTGACCTGTGATTAATGGAAACTAAAATGTCTTAATTCTTGGAAAGTCACACTGTCAAAACAGCTAAACAACCAGCACTGCAAAGCACACACAACAATGCATCCCCATTCCTCTCATCTCTCTATATACCTATTCCAAGGTTACATAAACTCAGAGAAGAGGGAAAAGATGAAAGAACTAAAATTCATCTTCTCCTTCTTTTCAAGTGCCTGTGAACCAACGGCACAGTAGTGAATGTGTGACATACCATGTCTGATGCACTGCAAAACTGACCACAGGAAACCAGGCACCTTACTGTTTCAACGTTCCAATGGAGTGTAGGCTTCCCTCTCCCCATACTAATTGCTGTAAGCTCTGCAAAATGTAACTCCACAGCTTTAATGCCTGCTTTATACCTCTGACAACAAACAGTGATGTGCAAATAAGAGCAAGGACTTTATATTGTGTTAGATATGCTAGCATCATTATTAATATAGGAGTTTACCTGACACAGAAAGTTTTGTAATGCAATGGTCAAATAAGTGATAAAACTAAAGAATGCATGAAAGTATTTGATATTTAATATTGTTTAGTTTCTTGCATCATACACTTATTTTCTCTCATTCTCTATCGCCTTTAATTTCACATAAATTTAAGTATGTACCGTTGTTAAATAATCTTAGCAAATCAAATAGCATCGACATTTTACACTTTATTTTTAGAAATTACTCACTCATAATCATTCCCACAACCAAATGACTAATTTACCATTTTGTGTACAATGTGTAACTATTATTACTGTCAATGCAGAATGTTGCAAATCAAATAACTTGTGGAGGTGTTGTATGTTTACATAAAATATAGTACAAGCTCTTAGATATATAAAAACAAAACAGTAGCACCAGTTGTAGTATAAGCAGGTGAGCACTGCATATATAGCTGCTGCTACCTCTTTGCCTACTACAAAGCACTCCACCCAGTCCCCCATTATGATGTGCTCATCTGAACACTAAGCTAGCCATTAATACAGGGAGTTACCAAATGTATTTTTATTGTACTTGTTTGGCAACTGGGAAAAAACACTAGGCTTGAGTGTCTGTTTCCAAGTGACAAAAAGGTTACATTATGTAGTTAAGTACAGTGGAATTTGCTTGCAATGAACATATCCATGTGCATAAAATTATTAATGCAGTCACAATACTACACAAAGCAACTAAATTATAATAAAAATCATTCAAACAACCATTGACTTTAAATCTTAAAGTTCTTTTCCAGTTTTCATTGGCAAATACATTAACAGAGATCAATATTTAATCAAATACTGGCTGCTTAACTTTCAAAGGAAAGTACATTTCTGAAACTGTATCCTAAAAATCTGAACTTTGGTCTCAGTGAAATTAGACTACTACAATGCCCTGTATCTGGGTCTCCCCAAAACTGAGCTGGACAGCTTATAGATAATGTAGGACTCTACAGTGTGGCAGCTATCTGGTACATCCTGTTAGCAGCACTGTTCTATGCAGTCTGCACTGGCCTCCTGTACATTACAGGATCATCTGTAAGGTCCTAGTATCGATGCATTTATCCACATGGGACCTGGGTCCCTCATACTTGAAGGAGCTCATTTCAGACTACTGCTCTACCTAGATTTTGTCTTCAGCCTCCCTGGGGCTTGCTGGCAATTCCACAGGTGTATTTGAAATTTCAGGCTTCTGATCATTTCTTATCTAACTCCTTACCTGTGAAATCAACTACCAACCATGTTGACTTTGAATGTGCCCATCCTTTGCTGTCTTGTAAAAGGGAATTAAAATCTAATTTTCTGACAAGATTTTGATGGGATGGGATGAAATGCTCACCTGATGGTACTTGCTCACTGACTTGTTTAATTTTATTGCAGTGATTGTTTTAAGGACGTTTATTTAGATAAGATATTAATGGTGTTTTGGACTAAAACTCTTTAATGAAGGTGAAGTTGAAAATATTTCAAATAGTCTCTTCAGATCTTTAGACACCAGTATTAAATTAGTTTTAAATGCTTCACAACTCTTACACTGCTTGCTGTCCTTATTTTTTTTTTTCCTTTGATTTGTCTCTATTGGAACTTATAATCCAGTACACATAACCTGCTGCTATCAGCTGCTGTCCTGCCAAGTCATGTTGGTCACTGTTCTGAGAACTTAGAATCTATACCATATTGTCCCTTAATTGATCCTTATGACAACTGATTTCAGGGTATAGGCAAAGAGAATGGGTTAGGGGATTCCTAAGTGAAAAACCTGCTCTGGTAGAGTTTTCAATGAATCTAGAACAGAAACTGCTGTTAAAAAGGGATACTTAGTAGGACATATAAAATAATGCATACAAACTGTAGGAATCGATCAGAGGAGGTTAGAAAGGATTGGGAAGAGAGACTAGATAAGCAATTCACACAAAAACAATGGGAGGATAATATGTATGTCTCCCAAATATACAACTAAGTGTTTGCTTTGGTATAGTTATACCCCAAGCAGACTTTAAATAATTGTTTCCTTAGGGTGATAATAAATGTTGGAGGTGTGATGGGGATGAAAGTGATAACTGAGAACAAGTTTAATGAGTTGGATGATTAAAAAAAAATCTGTCAGTAATATTGGAGGAGCAAATGTCTCTACCTAAGGAAATGATTCTTTACAGCTGGGACACAGGATCTGAATCGCCTAAATATAACAAAGCCTTATTAAGTTTAATTCTCTTGGCTGCCAAAAAAGCAATTACTAGTAAATGGAAATCTAAATCTAAATCAACTATATTTGAAGTATTGAATATTGTGAAAGAGAAAAGAACTAAAAGAGGGATCTTTACAAAAGGGAAGAAGCAAATTACATAGAAATACATAGAATTTGCGGGAACAATACATGCAGAATAATGTTCATGAGGAAGAATGAGGTTTTAGGGAAGGAAGGAATTGAGTGATTTATGTAATGTTGGACTGAAAGACAGTTGATATAAAGAAAGAGAACATATAATGTATAATGTGTGTACATGGAAAATGTTTTATATGGTTTGTTTTATTTTCTTTTAATGCAAATATGCATGTGTTTTAAGTGATATTTTAATAAAAAGTCCCTCTCCCAGGATCGCAACAACTGAACTGATTTTATCTCAGTAACACTGGGATACTCAACAACTAAAACAAGGCAAATATACATTAATTCTTTTGGAGGCAAAGGTTTTTCATTTTTTAGTTGGTCCCCTGCATTCTCTGTGAATAAGGGTTTTACAAATGTATTCATACATGTATACTAGACCATGTGCACCCTAATCAGGAATTAGTCATTCGGCCTAGACTCCTTTCTGCTATCACTAAGGTGAAAATAGTGCAGGGAATACTTACATGCAGGAATATTTCCCTGGGAATTTTTATTCCAATCCCTCCCCCTTGTTACGCACAATGATTCCAGTACATACCTCTCAACTGCTTTGCTCAAGAATTCTGGACAAAGCCAAAAGTAATAGAGAGGCAAAGGCACAAAAATAGGAACAACTCTTAAAAATTACTCTAATTTGCATAAAAAGTTAATAGAACAACAGATTTTGCATCAACATGAATTTTCTAAAGGATAAGAAGTATGACATTCTAATTTCCAGAATTATTGACTCACTATAATCCACGATGATTTATCAGAAAATCAAAGTAATGGACAGAGCAAAAATATGAGGCAAAATCAAGGATAGTTGAGATGTATGTTCCAGTGATCTAAGCACCACTCTCTTAAAGCTGGAAAATCAGCAGTTCAAAAAGCATATCTACTGGCTTGCAAAACAATAACCTTATTGATCTTTTACTGCATAGTACTTTGAAAAAAGTTCTCTAACATTTCATTAAATATATTTTAAAAACAGGGTTTCCTAGCTGGTTCAGAAAGAATCATTTTGTTTAGTCATTTACTTGTTGTTTGAAGTATTAAGTAGTATGGGATATAAGTCACAACATGGAGGTGGCTGGCATGAGTCCCTATTATTTTAGCGAATGCAATGAATTGTGAATGTTGTTTAGTTGAACGTCATTTCGTGAAATGGCAAAATACCAAAAGCATGGAACAGCGATTTTTTCCTAGGGACAAAATTCACTGGGTCATTTCCGGGACTTTGTCATTTCCTCCGCTGTGGTGCGATCTCGTAGTTGGTATATTTAAGTAGGGGGGGCACAGCCCCCCAATTTATTTTGTGTTTTGATTTTTTTTTTTACGGATTTATTTTACGGATTTGTGTGTTCGACATTTTGGGTTTTGGGGGACTGTGGGTTAATTATATAGCGTCCGCAATTCAGTGCATTCGCTTATATAATATACCCCCGCTGGCACTTGTGAGTAAAGACTCAGTAAGGAAGCTGTTCTGGTTTGCATTCGCCTGTCATATTAAAGGTTATCACTTCTGTTAGATATCTGACTTGTTATGCAAAGAAAAATAGTACATTAGAGTTTTGCAGTGAAATATATTATTTCTTTTGCTTTCCTTCTGAAAATGTTAAAGCTACAAAAATGTGTTTTCTGTCCATGTGCTCTACTGCTTAACAAATAGCATTACCTTTTTGAGCCTGAACAATATGACCTGATAACAGCTATATTGGTAAAGTTATTTGCTAAATGTTTCCTCAACTGAAAATGCACATCAGTAATTTTACTTTCTCACAGAGAAGTCTTGAATAAATGTACTTTAGTTGAGATTAGTTGACTAAACGGAATTTTTAAATTTTGGGAAGACAATTCTTGAAATTTTGGAACAACAGGGCATCCATCCAACCATCACCAACAGTGAGCAGTGAGGAAACCTGTCAATTAATTAAAAGCCCTGTATACAAATCCATGAGCTATGATCAGTTAAATACAGAACTGTTTGTAATCAGAGTAAAAATGTATTTTATAAATAGACTGAAAAATATTGCCTCCACCCATGCAACACCTACTAGCATACCCCCTCAACTTTTAACAGGGAATAGGTGCTGGCAGCACCCACTAATGCCAAAAACACAGCCTCATTGGGCCCGACAGTATCCAGTGATGCCTCCTGAATAGCTTACAATATGACTTATCAGGACCACTTGACTCCCTTTTGAACTATAACCTCAAAACAAGCTTTGTACCATGAGAATGTAGACCTGCAATGGTTATCCCACTTCACAAGTGTGGACCATAAACTAACCCTGGAAACCACAGGGCTATTAGTCTGACTAGTCTAACATGCAAAGTCGTGAAGTAAATTATCATGGAAATGATCAACAAAGATATAGGCAAGCTGCAGACAAGTTTGGCTTTTGCAAGAGAAGGTGAAACCTACTAAACCTTGTGAATTTCTTTGAGATGGTTGCCAAGGCAATGAATGAGGGGAAAGGTGAGCATACTACCTACCTGGACCTGGCTAAGGTGTCTGATATAATACCTCACTCAGGTATTGTTGGCAAATTCATTGAACTGAGCATAAACTCCTATATAACTCACTGGATAATAGCTAGCTCACAGACAGGACCCAGCAAGTCAGAATTGGTGAGACCATATCTACTAAGAGACTGGTCATCAATGGGGTACCTAAGGGTTCCATGTTGGGACCACTCCTATTTAGCATCTACTTCTTGGAGGTAAAGGCTAATGTCAAGGGCCTTTGACTGACCAAGTCTGCAGATGACTGCAAACTGGAGTCATCATGAATTCTCTCATACCTCTCAACTGTACAGATTTTTGCAGAATGAACAGATTTTTTCCTCATATTTTTGGTCAGTTTTTCATATAATTGTGGTTTTCTGGCAAATAATTGGCAAGCCATTATAGATTCAAGAGAGAAAATAATTTTGATTTACAGACTTCATACCTTTCAGAAAAGTCATGCTAAAGGAAAACCTGTTATTCTATCAACATTCTAAGTTTGTAAGATTAATATTTAAAAATTGTCCCTATTTTGGGCCTCTGTTCCCCCATTATTTATGGCTTTGTCCAGATGTCTTGCTCTAAGAAGTTGAGAGGTATGATTCTCCTCCTGACACAAACATCTTACAAAAGGGTCTAACACAGACAACTGACTGGTGCTAAAGCCATGGAGAAAAAGTCAATGTGAAGAAATTGTATTATAGTGCCTTTTGAGAAAACTGCAACCCAGGTTAATTACTCCATTGATAAGATACCCCTAAGAGTTGATCCAGTAGTCAGGGATCTGGGAACATATGTAGACAGTAATCTGGCCTTTGACCAACATGTGACCAAAGCAGTAAGAAAATCATTCTATATTGCCCAACTTATAAGTAAGAGCATAGCATCCAGGTCCAAGAAAATCATACTGACACTTTATTTGGCTCTTGTCATACCCATCAATACGTACAATGCCCCCTTCAGCATGTACCTGACAAGACATATGCAACAGTTGAAATACCTGACCAGACAGATGAAACAGTTGGAATGGACACAAAGGTTACTTACCAGGAGAATCTAGGAATCTAGGGTCTAAACACATTGTCATATATAGATCACCTTACAACTCTACACTTAGTCTCCTACGGGTTACTTAGAGGTGATCTATACCTGGCATACAAGTCATCCTCAGATCCAGCTCTGATGGCCCTTTTGCACATCCTCAAAAAATAGCAACACTAGATCCAGTGTTGGCAAAAGTGATGTGTGTCTCAGAAAATTTCATGCTCTGGAACAGGCAACCCATCCATGTGAAGCAGAGTCCATCCCTAACCCTATTTATGTGTAAACTTGACCAATGGAAAAGAAATCAAAAACTCATCCTGGGTCTGGACCCCATTTCTTTGATAGACAGAGATAGACAGGAATGCCCAAATTAACATAAACCCCCATAACATCTAAAAACTTCCTAACAAAAGTACCCCCTTAATAAACTCACATGATACCTAGGAACACAATTGGGTTGGACTGCACAGCTTATAAAGGTCATGGTGGTTGTTAGCCTAGTATATATCTATGATCTTGTGAAAGTCAAGCAGAGAATGTGTATGTAAAAGAGAGATGAATGACAAAGGATCTAACAAATAAATCTTGGAAGGAGTACCAGAAGCATTTTCAAGACGTGTGCACTGAGAAACTATAGCTAAATGGCAAAACTGTTGAGTTTAAGCTAGACACTGGAGTGAAATGTAACATAATGTCAGAATCTACTTTCAGAATATTGACTCTGAACTGCAAGCTAAGTAAATCAGTATTCATGTTGTTATCATCTTCTGGATACATCCTAAAGATAGAATATCAAATCTGGTTGAGCTTTATAATAGTAAACCATTTAAGCACCTTGTTCAAGTTAACACTCTGCAGTCTCTGATAAAAAAAAATTTACTGGAAAGACACTTATGTACCTATAAGCATGATTAAGAAATTCCAGGCAATATACCTAGAAAATGTTGTTAAAAGTGCACTTTCCTGCCAAAAGGTAAACAGTTTAATGAAGAGAGAAAACCTACATCATTTTATGACACATGTCCACAGAGGTAGAAAGAACATTTGATGTGTGAGTCATTTTGAAAATTTCAGCAGTGTTAAGGCAAAAATCAATGCAGATATGCTTAATTCATACCATAAAGCAAATGAACATAATAAAATCAGAATTTCAGAATTTTTCTGAGAAAATCCTTAAAGAGAAAAAGAAGATTTATCAAGAAATGTGTCTGCTATATGTGTATTATTTCAGATACAGAAATTCAAAATGCAGAGGTAAAGGCAAAGACAGATCTGCTGGACAGTTATTCTAATTTATTTTAGGAGATTGGATATTTAAAAACAGAGTATTGCTTAAAATGTCACCAGAAACTGTCCTAGTGATACATGTTCCACACAGAGTGACTACCTCTCTTTAAAAAAGGCTTATCGGGAACTTAAATGCATGGAATTGCTTGATGTTACAGTTAAATAAATAGAGCTTTCTGAATTCATCAACAACATGTAAAGCAAGACAGGTGGGATATGTTGAGACCATTGTGATCTCAGCAAATTGATCCAGAGGGAACATTACCATTTATAAACATTGAAGTAGTATTTGCTGCTATGCATAATGCATCTTTTCAGTGCTGGCTACTAATTATGGATTTTGTAAATTAAAGCAGATTAAGCAAGCTTTAAGTTATACAAATTTTATTTCCCTTACACGTACACATTTAATATGTCATCAGGCAGATAAAGAGTTCTGAGACTACCATTTAGAAGTTCATCAGCAAATGAGGTATTTCAACATGCCATGACTGATATGATCACGGGACTGAAAGGCATTATGAAGATAATTGATGATATTATGGCCTGGATTACTACAAAACAAGAGCATGACATCAGATTAATTAAGCTGTTAGACTCAGGTTGCTAGATTTGAAGTTGAATAAATGCAAGAGTCGGAGTGGAGTGACATCTTTTTTAATACGTGGGTCATGTTCTAAATGCAGAAGGGTTATTACTGGATGAAGCCAAATTTTATGCCATAATAAATATGCAATTTCCTACAGACATATCCTCAGTAATGTGATTCTTGGGAATAGTACAATACCTGTCCATGTTATATCACATCTGTCAGATACATCTGTACCTCTAAAAAAAGGTGGTTGAGCAGGTTACAGTCTGGAGCTGATCAGATGATCAAGCTAAAAGTTTTGAACTAGTAGACACACGCACACACACACACACACACACACACACACACACACACACACACACACACACACTTAAATGTGACATAGCTATGTCAACTACATACAAGCAGAAAACGTGAAAAAGTCTGGAAGCAGTGCTACTGCAGGAGGGAAAATCTGTTACCTGCGTATTGAAAGCACTGAGACATGTAAAAACCAGATGTGCTTAGAGACAAAAATTTTAGCCATAGTTTTTGAGTGTCAAAAGCTTCATGACTATGTGTATGTGTAAGGGAAAGATATTAAATTTGAGACAGATTACAGTGCTTTGCAAAGTATTTAGAATTCATTGCTACATAAATCACTTGCTTGATTACAAACAATTCTGTCAACTTTTCAGAAACATGATGTAGCACAGTGCAAACCAGGGCAGATGATATGTACTGCTAAGACATTGAGTATATCCCTTTTTTAAATTATTTTCCCCTTGCTTGCAAACTCTCATTTATCTCATAAGCAACCTGCTCATTCATTTCCCTATAGGGTAACAGCCAATCACAGGATACCATTAAGGAACTTTACTGCCCCATCTCTGCAATTTAGTTGGCATAAAGAGCTGCCCCCCCAGTAATGTATACTTCTGCACATGCTTGGTTCCTGATACATCTTATGCTGCTTGGTGTACATAATCCAACTACATCCTGATTGCTGCTGGCAAATGCCCATGTACAGCTAGTCTACCAAACCTCCACTAGGTGTCAGTATAGCAGAGAGACTAACAGTGGCCTCTCACTCCTATCCTCACCACCAGTGCTCAAGCCTTTAGCTGAACTCAGGTCATCCAGGTCATGTTCAGAACTTTTATTCTTCTGAGTGCAAAAAGTTCTGTAGGTCACAATACAAATACCAGTGACAGCTAAGAAACTTTGAACTGCAGGAAATGAAAGCTGCTATGAGAAATGTTACATAAACACAGTCTTTGTATAAAGCCATAATGTCAGTATGGCCTGATAGTGTAAAACAACTTCATATGTTACTCAGACTATAATACCTTTAAGAGAGGAATCATCCTGTCTATAAGGTCTCTTATTCAAAATGGATAAAGTCATCATTCCATTTCAAATAAGGCATCAAAATACTCTTGAAAGTTCATGAATCACATTTAGGAATATCTAAATGCAAGGTGAGAGCCAGATATACAATGTATTGGCCAATGTGATGGTGCAAATGGAGCAGATGGTGTAATACTACTCTTTGCAACATGTACAGAAACAAAAAGCAGGAGAAGCTAAAAGTGGGCACTAACCTGTTTTAACATGATCATCTCATCTTTCTGTACTTTGTGTTTAGTACTCTAAATATCTGAAAGCTGTTCAGCTCAAAGATATGACAGCTACATCAGCGCTTAATGTCCTCATATTATTCTCAACAAGATATGGAGTATTGGAATAGATGTTGTCAGATATGATCTTCATTTGCATGCTAAATGTTAAAAATTATTCCAAACACTGTATTCAAATTCAAACACATTGTATTGAGTCTGTGGTATCCACAATCCAGCTAGCAATTTGTATGCATGATTCAAACTGTTTAAGAAGATGATAAAGAAATTTGAAGCATCATATCAACTAGGCTGTTACTTGGCATTGGTAGTATACATGAATACTCCCCTGCAAGCAATAGTGATGTTTACTTCACAGTTACAAAGAGCTTTTACAAAGAAAACAGCTCAAACTGAAGCAATCTTGTTGCACTGAAAAAGTCTTTATTGCCGAAACTGGTATGCTGTATTTGCTCTCATCTTTGATGTTTATTATATTATAAAATAAAGATTTCTTGTATTATTGCATTCTCATTGGAGCTTTTCTCTTAGGGTCTCCACGAAAATGGGCTTCTGGCTCAGTTGGACCAACCCAGTTAACAAATGTCAAATAAATAAATAAATAAGCTAAATCTTGTGCTGACAATTGAGTGCTGGCCGCTCTGCCTTTTGGATATTACTGTGTTTTGGCCATGCACCCATTCTGTACTTGCGGGGGCTGGTTGAAGTATAAATAATTAAAGTCCCATTAATTCCTTTTTGGGTTTTCTAAAGTTTCTCAGTTCTGTGACTGATTACTTATAGAGTAGGGATTTATTTGTAGAATGTCAGTATAAATGTGTACACTGTATAATAAAATAGGGACATCTTAATTTTAACAAAAGAAGATGTCACATACTTAGTATGTAAAATAGTGTACAGTACCTATAAGAGTCAGAAGTAAAATCGGATGTGAGTCATTTTACAAGGAGGCAGTTCAGCACATGAGTTAAGATTCAAAGAAGAAGCATCTTTGCCTTTGTCTTGTCCTTCCTTAGGCCTGCATGTCTCAGGCTAACATATGAGCAAATAACACCACAGTATGGCTGGGATGACACCATTACACAGTTCAGGTGCCCTGTAGTATTATACTGTAGAAAATGAGTATCCATTCTGACCCTCCACCCTAATCATCTCTTTTTTATTTGACTAATGTCATTTGAGATAGTGCTTGATCACATGTATAACACCTACATATACACCTTCTTATTTACATTTCTTTTTGTCTGTCTCATAGATGCTTACTACATAGTGCCACAGATTTTACCATTTCTTTATCCATTTGTAGACAAATCTGGTCTTGTATCATTTTTTAAGGAAAGTATTATATTTGTCTGCTTCCTTCTTTTACCTTCATAGCACAATCTTTTTTTTATATACTGTCACCTTATACACCCTGCGAGTCACTTATATAATGACATCCCATTTTCTGTTTTCTTACAAAAGTACAGATGTGCAGAGCCCTCATTTCCCCATCACTAAATGTATGATACAAATAGCACACCATGCTAGCTATCCCTCTCTGGCCTTCCTCTAAATGGACAACAGTCTACTTAAGACTTTATCCTTAGATCTAGAGAAGACATCTACTTGAACTCCCCAATAGCTGACATACTGATAAAAGTAATGTTTCACCTTTTCCCGGTTTTACTTGTTGCTATGCGGTACTTCCAAGAACCCACCAAGATTTGCCATTTATCTGGCTTCATGGCCACAGTACCTCTTTATAAAGTCATGCTGACCATCATCAATACCTCTGACCCAAGACAGAAATGCCTGACTAGGTTCCTGTCTGTTTGGTAAGCTGTGCTACACTTTTTGAACCAAACACAGGTGCAAAACACATTGATATTTTTTCAGCACAGATTGAGTCTTGTGAACTTACATACTTATGAATGCAATGTGCTTGCCTTGTATTCGTCTGATAGCATATTTGTATTTTACAGACCTTGATATATTTTTAAATCGGGTTACTGTAAGTTATTAAAAGTTACCAAGGCATTGCACATTTTCTTTTATTTCAGTGTGTAGCTGCTCGGAAGGTAAAGACATGATCAGTGTATTCTCAAAGGAAAGGCAGCCCTTCTATTCATTTCAAAAGAAACGCCTTCCTGTCTCCCACCACATCCTGTTTCTATTCTTGAAGTGTTAGTTCCAGTTTTAAACATCAACATCTGCAAAATGACTTTGAGAGTACTAGGTTCAAAATACATGTGAAACCTCTGGTACGTGACATCACTGTTCCTTTCACTCAGAAAGCTCCTATAGCAGGAAATACTGTAAACACTATAAATTACCATATGGATTGTACTGATGGGATGGCAATCCATTTTATGCTTTTATTATATAAACAACTGTATAAATTCTAGTGACTACCCTATTATTATTTATTTCTGAAGTTAATGTTTTGCAATGTTTTAAACAGTCCCAGGAGTCTTCCTTCTCCACCATGTTCATTTCTGATGAAATGTGTATTTCTATGCCAGTGGCTCAATTTGACAAGCTCATCTGAGGTGGACAGGTGTTGTTTTACTGGTTTTGTCAACAGAGGCATGGTACTGTTTCAGGACATCCAACTTTGTTCCACCTCAGTCAGTAAAACCCACTCTCACAGTTGCTTCCTGGATGTTCTTTTGATAGCTGGTAACTGCTGCCTCAATCCAGGCTATGCATTACGAAGGAGGATGGGACAAGTGGAAAAAGTTTATTATCAATAGTAAAATTCAGGTACCTGAGGTGTTGGGGTAACTTCAATGTGTTCACTGTGGATTGAAGGAAATGGTGATTGATATGAAAGTGAAGGTAAAATAACAAAATTATCATAACAAAAGATAGATTTTTTTGTAGCAGCCCACATTTTCATTAGTGTAATTTTCATGTCATAAGACACAAGAAAATTTTGTGCAATATTGTATTATACATTTACTCAAGTTATTGAGTGTGCGAAGCTCAATATGCCCAGTGTTAGGAGGATGTACTCTAGAACCAGCATCATGGAAGAACAGAATGTTGACAGCTAGTATACAAGTGCTAATGGGCCAGCCATCCCTAAAGGGACCATGTTAGCACTCGTGTCTCAAATCATGGCATATTTCCTATGGCATTTACCCAGGAAATGAGTACTGACATGGGTCCTGTAGGGAGGGATGGCCCTTTAGCACTTCCTTACTAATCTCTCAACTTTCTGGTCTTCAGTGATGCTGATTCCAGAATACATCATCCTAACTCTGTGTATCTTGATCTTTGCACACTAAAACGTAAGAGTAAATGTATATGTAGTTATGCATATGTGTTTGTGTGCATGTATTTCTATGTATGTATGTATGCATGCATGTTTTTATAGGGTTTATACTGATTCATCAGTGTCAAGATACATCAAAATCAATACACTGAAACTAAAAAAAAACAACAAATACTCAAAGTCTACAGGAAACAGTAAAAGAGTGTCCCCACATCCCTGCTAATTTAAAAATACTAACTTCAAGATTTATTTTTATGTTATTTAATTTATTTACTTACATTTTGGTTACTGAAGTAGAGCACTGAAAACAGCATAGCCAACTCTATGCTCAGACCAGGTTACATTCAAAACGTTAGCAACAAAAACATAACAATTACAACCAAAAGTAGAATTCAGAGGTAATACAAACTAGTCACAAACAAAAGAGATACTATTTCCAAACTTTACATCATGTTGAAGTATGCATGTTACAAGGGGGAAAAGTGGAATCACATTAGTAAAAAGTAAAGAGTGAGTAAAGGGTTTAGGGCAAGAGATAAGTATTTTATTTTTATTTATTTTACATATGTTAACCGGGAGAGTCCGACTGGATACATGTCCATTTTCAGCAGAGGCCCGGGGAGAAAAGATCCACATGTAGATAAGTGTAAATTCACAGGCATGCAATACTGAAGTATAACAACATTGTTACTTGTTTAATGATATATTCAAACATTTTGTTTTCAAGAGGTCAAACAGGAAAGACTGGAAGGTGATAGCTGAGAAGGCAAATAGTTAAGAGATTACATATTAAAAGGGGAACAAATAGCCTTAAAGTGGCTAGCACACATGATATCATCCTTATTTCAAATCTGACCAGTAGATGAGAAACATATTAATTCTGGATAGTTAAAGGTTCAGAGTTTTATTCTTCTAGGATGGTTTTCCTATATGATTTGTGCTTTGAACGGGGTTAGTCAGGGTTTAAACATGGACAAAGCCAATACTTTTTAGGTGTTTCTTTAGGGATATTTTGAATTGGGATAAGGAGGATAAAGTAGTAAGCTCAGCAGGAACTAAGTTTCAGTTTTTACCAGCAGACTTGGAGAATAGTGATTCACCAGCTGAATTGTTGGCTTTAGCAGTTTGTACTAGCAATCTGTTGTAGGAGTGGAGGGATTTTAGGTTACTGTAGGGGGTGATAATATTTTTCAGAATGGGTGTACTGCTAAGTTGGTAGAGGATTTTGTAAATGACTATGAGTTGGTTATATTGAAGTTGATAGGGTAGTTCTGGCCAGTCTAGTGACTGAAGATAGGCTAAACCTGTGGCAAATCTAATTATATTATTGTAGCAGCTAATAAATTTGTTAAGGTTTGACTTGCTTAGGTTTATGAAGATAGGTGAGGCATAGAGAAGGGTTGATAGGAGGTATGTTCAGGCAATAGCAGTTCTGGCAGTTGGGGTTAGCAATTGTTTAATCTTGTATAAAGAGCCTAGTTTTTTGTTAACTGTTTTGATAGTTTTGTCTATATGAGCATCAAACTTCAGATTGTTATTGATGATTATCCCTAGTAGTTTAGTACAAGGTTCTGGGGAAATTATGGTGCCATTGTTAGATGTAATGGTGAGAGGTGGTGATTGGACCTTATGGGTAGGGGAGAAAAGTAATAGTTTGGTTTTATTTGGGTTCAATAAGGAGACAGCACCTAGTGAGCCAGTTCTCTACTTTGTTGAAAGTGATTTGAAATAGGGATTGTAATTCTGTGGGTGAGGGGGCAGAGCAGATTAGGGTGGAATCATCTGCATAATGAATACATGTTGCATCTGGGATAACTTTGTGTAGGTCATTAATGAATATGGAGAATAGGAGGGTCTAATATAGATCCTTGAGGGATTCCAAGGGTGACTGGTAGAAGGGGAGATAGGGTGTCTTTCCATAAGTAATGGTAAAGGCACAGAGTCCAAGAAGACCAATGGACTGAGAAATGGAAAAGTAGTAAGATGGTGGCATGCAAGTAGAAAGATAAGCTGCGTACATATTTGAGGAAGCAGAAACATGGGTGAAACCATTATATTAGCAGTGTAAATGCGGTGTTGTGGGAATAATTTAAACTAGCGCAGAGCAGTGCTGATAATGAGATATTTCCCATGTTCTGGGTTTTACAGTTTATTACTCAGATAGATACTGTTTGAGTTGGGAGCTGCACTTAAAATCATTATTATGCTCAGTGAGATAGCAAGGAAGGATTTATCACAGTTTTGGAGCAACTACAGAGAAACGAGAGGCAGAGTTATGTAGTTTAGTAGATAGAGGTTGTAGAGTAGGGCTTACTGTGCCCTGGATTCTGACACTGTAAGTCAGGGTGGCAATGATTAGTTTCAATGCAACAGGAATCTTGGAGGATTAATTTGAAGAGATGGGAACCCAGAACTAGGCTGGATGTGGCTTGTATTGGGAGCCAGTTTGTCTTGGATAAAGTAAGGCAGTGTTGTTCAAGACGAGGGGAATTGGTGATGAAGCAGCATATTTTATCAGCTAAGGATTGTTATGTTGATGTGTTCCTGTTAGAGGAGGTGGCAAATAAGTGTAAACCATACACAAGTTATGCAAGCAAGACACCTTTCAAAATGATTATACTGGCTCATGATGAATGCATCTGAGATATTTTCTGAGCCCAGAAAAGGAGGTAGTTGATTTTAGATCTAAGTTTTTAATGTGCTCCTTCATAGGTTCATACATGTATACTAGTTTAACAACCACTAGGGCCTTTTTAAGCCTAGTCATGCATCCCAAATCTCTCACAAGTTCTGGTACCCTTGATAAGTGTAAGCAGGGGCTTGGGAGATGAAACATTTACAAGCAGCGGTCTGGGAGATGAGCCAATTACCTGAAGGTTAAAAGATTAGTCGAGCCAGATGCCTTTGTATCTGAATGAAGTGGTGGTGTTGATAAGGTTGTTGTGCTGGTCCAAATACTTGAAGGAACTTTGCATTTTGGAAAGCCTTTCCTTAGTACCAAAGAGCATAGCCTTGTTTTTTGGAGGGGGTAAAGAAAAGTTTTGCAGGTAAGCCAGTGGTTTTGGGAGAGAAGATCAGCTTGTTCTTGTTTGGATTACATTTTCTTCTGGGTTGGATTTGTAGATAATCATGTCATCAGAATATAAGACAGCTGCAACTGGGGTAGGTCAAGGGGTAATTTATAAAAATGGAAAAGAGTATTGGGGCAAGTACTGATCCCTGTAGTACACCTGAATGAGTGCAGGCAGTATGTAATAGGAGTAAAGGATATGTTATTTAAGAAATCTTTCAACCAATGGGCAGCTTCGGTGCTGATGCCAGTGTCATTTAGGTGGATTAGTAATACTGAGTTGTCTGTGATGTCAGAGGCTCAGGTCAGGTCAAATGGTGCTAGTAAGATTTCCTTTATCCATGCTGTTGAGTATATCTTCAGTTAGAGTTCAGAGTGCAGTCTATGTACAGCTTCTTGCCCAGACGCTGTGCTGTTTGTGGAACAGCAAATTATACTTTTCCAAATACAAGGTATGTTGGTTACAAATGAATTTTTCCAGTATTTTGCCCCAGGTAGGAGATATAGACATGGGTTGGTAGTGGCTGGTGAAGGAGAGTTTTGTATCTTTAGGAGCAGGACTGACAAAGGCTGATTTCCAGATTGTAGGCATGGTGTTAGTTGTGAGGTTAACATTAAATACATGTTTATGGGAGTGACAGTCTAGCCTCTACAGTGACAGAGAAACCCAGGGCACAAGTTGCCTGGTGCAGAGGGAGAGTCAAGTGGGATTTGTTCAAGTAATGGAGTAATTTGCCTGGCAGCGATTTGTAAGATATGGGCAGGTACTCAAGGATGATTCTTTTCAGATGGAAGAGAAGGAATGTTGTGTATGGAGGGGAAGTTGGAGAATTATTTCAGGAAGTTAGAAGGTGTGAGTATGTTGACATGATAGGTAGCATATGCTTGCAAGGAAAATTCTTTTAGAGAAGCTCTCCAGAGAGACATTATTTACTTCACATGAAAATTGTCTGAGAGTTTAGGAGTGTGCTTTGTTTATATAGTTTGTTTGGTTGGTGATTTTCTGCAGGGTAGTATAGTTTTTATTTTTCTATTTGTGGTTGGGAGATCATTTTTCCAGTTTTCAATGGTTTTATCTTAGAACTTTTTTAAGATTTTCAGTTCTTTGGTGAGCCATTCAGTGTTGACAGGTTTAAATATACTGGAGACTTTCTGGGAGTGAATGCTGTGTAGAGTTAGAAAAAACTGAGAGAATTTATTAGTGATGACGTTGAGGTTAGCCAGGCAAAGTACGGGTGACCAGTCCATGGTGGAAGTTGGGGTTTCAACCTGGAACGTTTGGGAGGAGAATTGGGTCTTAAGGAAACAGTCTTTAGGGATGTTTCATTTTCAATTGCTGTATGTGGAATATTATAGAAGACTGGTCAGTGAAGGTAGGAGGATAGGTGAACATAGAGGAGATCTTAAAACGGGAGGAATTTCGTCAACAGTGGGAAAAAGGACAAATTCCCTTTTCCCACTGTTTGCTCATTTCAGCAAAAGCACACAAATAGTGGCATAAGTTAGCAGTGTAAGTGAATGCAACATATTCGTTCACTCACACTTCTAAACTCCAAGGAGCCACATTTTGCCAGTCAGTCTCAGCTATGAAAAAATACATTTCACACAAACACACACACACACACACACACACACACACACACACACACACACACACACACACACACACACACACACACACACACACACACACACACACACACACACACACACACACACACACACACACACACACACACACTGCATGTAGGAATCAAACCCAAGACTGCTGTGATGCAGAGGCATACATGCTTGTCTCCCCATTACTTCCCCTCCTGAGACACACCATTCTGTCAGACAATAATAACAGAAGTGACGCATTTCTTTTGGAAGGTGACGCATGAAAAATCTTTTTATAGCTTTGCAAATACTTATATATATATATATATATATATATATATATATATATATATATATGCTTAGGTAAACCTAAACACATTTATTTCCTACTTTTTTAACTCTTCTTCTCTAAATATAGAAGCAAAACCTGACAGGTAAGGTTCTAAATGACTGAGGCAGCAATTCTAATACTGCAAACATTATTTTATTAACTCTGCTGATTGCGGTAGTCACACAATACCCTGTAACTGCATAAGCCCTTTTGTTATAATGAACTACTTTGTAAAGGAAGGTGACTGCCCTTCTGCAAATGAATACCTCTTACTTCTGTTGTCAGTAATGGCCCTGGTGTAAATCTGAGTCTACCCATTCAATAATCAAGACTAGTCTTAAAGGTAGTCGAAGTAATATTTTGTCTGACCTGTAATGTTAATTTATTCCATACAGGTTGGGGATATGTTGCATTAGGAACCTCTCTGTCCAGTGAGTCTTGTTTATATGATGGTATAGGTCCCTAGTGTGGGTGTTAGGTTTGTGCCACTGGTTTTACAAAGAAAGAGGAGATCAAATAGGACTGGGTCTTTCGTGGCTTGAAAAGCAAGACATAGGTGACAATGGAACAGCCTGTAAGCTGCTAAATATAATGAGAGAATGAGAGTTGTGCTAATCTATTAGGCTTGTTGAAAGGTGTAAGGCCTCTGCATTTCTTTGTAAATTCTCTTTGAGGCCTTTCAATTTATGCAATTTGTGCAATATGCTTCAATTTATACATACCAAAGAGGGCACTGTTTTCAATGATGGGTCAGATAAGGCAAGGGTACAGTGGCAGGATAACTTCTTTGGATCTGGAAGGCATTCCTTGGAAATTAACTGGGACAGATAGAAGGTTTCCTGATCATGGTGGAAACATGATGAGCACATGGCACAGAATTATCCACATAGGTACCCAGATCTCTTATGACTTGTCTGCCTGAAAAGGACTACTGCTTAAAATATATGAAGTGGGAACAGCTTTTTTACCAAATGCTGCTATGTTACATTTTTTCTTTTTTTCTTTTTTCTTTTTTTTGCATTTAACTTGAGACTGTATTCAGTTCACAAGGCATGCGCATATTCCAGCCCTTGCTGTAGCTATTAGTATCTGTGATGAGTGAAAAAACAGTGCCCAGCTTGCAGTCATCAGCAAACTTGGTCAGCTTGGTCAACCACTCTTCTGGGATACTGGACTGGTATCAGCTTTGTCAACCACACTTCTGGGATATTGGATTGGTGTCATCTGCAAAATAAATGCTAAACAAGAGAGGGACTAGCACAGATCTCTGTGGTATCTTACTAGCTACAATCTTAAATTCAGATAGGGTACCTGCAAATTTCACAACCTGGTATCTGTCTGAAATCCAGTTTACAATCCTACAGATAATATGCAGGTTTGCATTAAGTGTGTCTATTGTTTTAATAATACCAGCATGGAGGTTAGTGTCAAAAGCCTTGGCCAGATTAAGATAAGCAGTGTACATCGAGTGTCAACTGTCCACAGCCTCAGTAACCTTTTCTAAGATGTTTACTAGACTTGGGAGACAAGACCTGCCTTTTGCAAAACTAGAATGATTGGGATCTATATCAGTTAAGTTGCCTGTGTCTGCATGAATGAGTCCTGCTTTAATATGTTCAGTGGCATTGCATATAAGGCTGGTAAGGCTGGTGAGGCTGATGGGCCTTTAATTTTCTGGATCTGTAGAGAGAGAACATTTTCATACTTCAAATGTTTTTTTTTACAAAATGGGATACAAATAAAGTGGTGTTTGCCATTTCTTAATTGTACAACAAGTTGTTGATATATATGGAAAACTATATGACAGTTTTAAGTTAAAATTCAGGAGCATCTTAGAGAAATTAAGACTGTGTCTCCTTTAAGTTTGGCAGTGTTATATATAAATGAAAACTACTCAGCAAGGGTGACTGATTTAAAGTGTATAGTTATTTTTACAGTGAGATCAAATAATGGAAGAGATAGAGACTGATTTCTAGTGAAGTATGAAGCTATGTACGTATCAAAATATGGGACTATGCTCCCATATGACTGAATATATTGTTTAATTGGACTGACTGACAATAATGAAAAATTTATAAGAATTTGAAAATGGTAGAATGTATGTTCTTACTGAATGATTAACTGATTAATTTAACTTTGTTATTGGTGGTGGTGGTGTTATTAATTCATTAAAGTAAATGGTATATAATGTTGTTAGGACTAGTGCTTTGTAACTGCATAGAAGGCAGGTTGCCAAAGGCACCAGAGGAGCTAAGTGGATTATATTAATAAATCCATTTCTAGTGCACTGCTTTGTTGTTATTTTTCATGATTTTGTGATATAAGGCAGTTATTATGATATCTTTTCAGAAGAGCATCCCTTCCACTGACCCAGGAATGTATACACAATCTAGCCTTACCACATAATTTGTAGAGTAATTGAAAGTATCATTATGGAGCTCATAAATGATAATAATATTGACAGCCTGCATGTACTTAATTTTAACTAATTCAGCAGTGTGAAAGGAATGTACTAGACTATATCCGGTAACTATGAAAAATTCACTGAAGCACTGGGTGATAGAAGATTGGTACATAATGCCTACCTGCCTTTAGCCAAGGCCTTTGACACTATTCTACAATCCAGCATTATTGTAGCTCAGACAGCAAACTGGTTCTCAGACAGGACTCATGCAATAAGGATTGTGACACACTATCTGAAAATCAGGTCACCAGTGCCATTCCACAGGGTTCTATTTTGGGGTCACTTCTCTTCTGAATATATTTCACTGATGTTCACACTGACATCAAGGCCCTTTGGCTGACTAAATTGGCTGAAGGATGCAAACTCGGAGTTGTCACCAACTCATCAAATGACATCCATATAATCCAAAGGGTATAACCCACACAAACAGCATATGTCAGAACCATGGTGTTAAACTCAGTGCAAAGGATTACAGTATTACTCTCTTTGGGAAATAGAAACAGCTCTGTAATTACCTCATAAATTATACCTTTCCCTCAAAATAGATGCTGTCATAACAGATGTATGGATATTCGTGGAAAACAAACTCTCTTCTGACCACTACAGGTCAATTATTGTTAGGAGATCCTTCTATCCAGCAAAGTTAGTAACTAAGGGCAAATCCTTCAGGTCCAAGGAAGTCAGTGCCCACCTCTACTCTTTGTTTATCAGACCCATAACAGAATATAATGCTCCCTTTGGTAGGCACCTATAAAGGCATACTGCCTAACTAGAAAAAAAAAATGTTTCCTCACCAAGACATAGTATGAGCTACCTAAGTTAGACAGAATGTCTAATAGCCCTATCACTCAAACCAATCTCCTGCATACTTCTGCATGGCACACTCTGTTTAGTTTACAAACTTCAAGTAACACTCGCCTGTATGACCTTTACAAACGCTCATAAATAAAGAGCACCACCAGTGTCCAGTCTAGATATATAAATCTATAACGTAATATTGAGAGAGCCTTTTTCTAGAAAGTCCAAAAACCAAAGAATGGCAAACAAAAGGCAGAGGACAAAGTAAATTCACTCTGTAAGCTTTTACTAAAAACATACACGATAAACATGAAGCGCTTTTCGTCTTGTTAAATACAAAGACTTCTTCAGATGCAAGTAAAACCTATCTTAAAACATTTTAAATAGATGAATACATTGTCATGTGATCCCAACCCACCCAGTAAAATCCAGTTAAGGATCTATGCATGTTTTACACTTAAAGACATCAATCCTATTTTACACTTTAATGCCATTGCTTCTTTCAACAATGAAGAATGCATCCTACCCACCCCACTTATTGTACCATACAATGACTAGTACGTTCCCTTTGAGCAACAATTACTATCAAGGACACAAAAGAAGTAGAAAAAAATGATGAAATGAAAACAAGGCAAGAAAAATAAAATAACATTCTCATTCTAAGTGGAAAACAAGTAGTCTATGTTACAATAAGAAATCATGCTGTTTACAATAAAACAACCAAGAACAACTTTAACTTGAAGCAAGCATCAGTTAAGTGATGACCTTATCACTCCTAGCAATTGGTCAAAACTCATATGTGGTTAATACTCCAGTCATCTGTGCAAAGTTTTAAGTTTTAAAATACTTGAAATCGTACATGTTTCATTCAATCCTGGGAAATTATACATTACTATTAGAAGCAAGAGAATTATACTGGCAGATTTTGATGAATGCATATAATTTCCCAGGAATTGTTTTGCATTGTTTTCATTTCATCATTTTTTCTACTTCTTTTGTGTCCTTGATAGTAATTGTTACTCAAAGGGAACATACTAGTCATTGTATGGTATAATAAGTGGGGTGGGTAGGATGCATTCTTCATTGTTGAAAGAAGCAATGGCATTAAAGTGTAAAATAGGACTGATGTCTAAGTGTAAAACATGCATAGATCCTTAACTGGATTTTATTGGGTGGGTTGGGATCACATGACAATGTATTCATCTATTTAAAATGTTTTAAGATAGGTTTTACTTGCATCTGAAGAAGTCTTTGTATTTAACAAGACGAAAAGCGCTTCATGTTTATCGTGTATTTTTTTAGTAAAAGCTTACAGAGTGAATTTACTTTGTCCTCTGCCTTTTGTTTGCCATTCTTTGGTTTTTGGACTTTTGAGAAGTTTGTTTTGTTTGCCTATTTTCTTAGAGCCTTTTTCTAGGTCAGATGCATCTTCTTCCAGAGGATCCCCTACCTATCAAATAAGCTCCATCTCCTTAACAAATAGATTTCCTAAATCCCTAGCTCCCCAATTCTTTTTAAAACCAACCTGAATGAGTGGATGGGGATCCATAAATTCACAGTTAGTGTAGTTCCCCAAATGCTTATGTACAGAGAAAGCAAGTAATGGAAATTGCAGTGATTAGGCTCCAAATGGTCTATTCATCTGGTAGCCTAGTATTCACCTGAGTCTAAGAACCATAACCATTAATATCTGTAGAGTCTTGTTCGTGTATAACACATTAACAGTTGTTGTGAGTTCTGTACTTTTTGCTTTCCAAAAAATAACAGGGAATTGGCAGAAAGATTTCAATATGGTGATATAGCTGGGTGATTTATTTGACTCGAACAAGTCAAAAAGTGGGAAACTCAGTAACTAGAGCATACATTAAAAAAAATTTCCTTTCAGGTGAGAAGTGAAGGCAGTTTATGATGCAATCCCCCTAGCATACATATGTGGACGACTGGCAATCATTTCCTGGATTGGCAAACTTCTATGGAAGTTTGCACCTAACCTGAGTATAGTGCTGACACCATTATAAAGGATGCTTAGGCAGTGGAAACACCAGGAACAAAAATGTATTTAATAAAGGTAAAGCATTTTTAACACATGATAAAATGTTGTTACATTACGACCAAGACCTGCCACTCTCATAAGTTTCAAATGTTTCTGCATGTGATGTCAGGGTTGTGATTCAGCATTTAATGTTCCCAGGTGAAGAAAGACCTATTGCTTATGCTTCTGGAACATTCTCCACAGTAGACAGAATACATTCACAAATATAAAAGGAAGCTGTAGTTTTCGTTTTTGGGTAAGTACCTATGGGGTAGAAAGTTTAAGAATGTTACAGAACATAAATAGTTGTCAGAACTATTGGGTGAGCATAAGGTCTCCCATCATGGCTGCAACACTCATCAGAGACAATCAACTGTTTTACTAATATAGGATTAGCAGATTAAATAAAGAATAGTGGCGTTCAAAAGGCATGTGTGAATGGGCATGCCTTCGTTGAAGGTTGGGCATCGGGCTGGCACCTCGGCACCATAAAAATCTACTGCCAATCATTAGCAGACCAGAGTTCCACTATGGTGACCCCTAACTGGGAAAAGCAGAAAGAAGAAGAAGATCAAATAGAGAATGTCAAAAGAACATTGAGATGCTGATGGCCTGCCAGCATTTCTTTTTTCAGAAATTAGTGACAAACTAGAAGAATGTATGGCAGAGCCAGAAAATGCTTTCTGATAGAAAGCAATTTTAATGAAATCCCATTGAAAGCTGAATAGTTGCTAGACTGATAAAAATGACAAGGTACTGTTGGTGTATTAAATTTGTCATAGAAGGATGCCTTCAGAAAGTCAGTGAAGGTTAAAAAAAAATCTAAGTGAAATTTTGAATTTTGATTAGAGAAATGTTGTGCCCTTTGGGGAACAAAAGTGTTATTCAAAGAAACTTGAGCAAAGCAGAATTACAAAAACTGTATTTTGGCTACCCTAATGTAAAAAATAAAGAGTCTGGCATGAAAGTTTGTGTAACAGTCAATATTAAATTAAATGGAGTAAATACATAAAGAATGGGTACCTATGTCAGGGGAATAAAAAAATAGATGATCATCTATGGGAATTTATGGGAGGATCACTCATGTTTTTTATTTTCATTTTCAATGTGGATGAATATTCAAAATGTTTAAAAATGCTTTATATTATTTTATATAAATATGATTCAGTCACAAGCCACAATAAGTAGATTGAGAAGAGTATTACCTGCTTATAGTTTACCAGAACATAAAGTTATAGCTAATTTTACTTAGTTCACATCAAAAATGTGTTATCAATTAATTCAATAAAATGGAACATTTCATTCCACAAGTGTACAGGGGCATCCAAGAATGTGTTGTTTAGTAGAGAATCATGTTCAGATGTAGGGCTCACATGAAGAAATTCTCAATTACAGTGCTGGATATGGAGATAACGTTTTGTTATTCTTGTAGTTGAGACCATACCCCAATGTACAAATAGACAGACACTAGCAAGTTTACTCCTAAACAGATATATCAGAGCAAGTCTTGACCTGATTTAACTGCATTTAGCTGTTATTACACTTATGAGACATAAACAGCACCTACAGACATGTCAGAATGATAATCATGCCAAGGAAAAGTCAGTTCAAGAATTTTATTCAGAGTATCTGCAAAATATGACAATGGTGGGGTCCAACTGAATACTAGGTATGATTATTTTATTTTATTTTAATTTATGGGTTTTTTTGACAGTGGTTAGTCTCACTAGTCTAGTAGCTTCTTTTCAGGGAAGAACCAAGGTGGTATTTATACTACTAGGTGGAATTTGGCCAGGGCACTGGAGAACTTACCCTACTCTTTGCAGTACAGGGATGAGATTGGGTGTTACACATCCTGATTTCCTATTTCCTGTCTAGGCAGACTGGCAGTCAGGAGAAACAGGAAGAAACATGGCCTCTGAGAGCCAAGGAAATTTGGAAGTTAAAAGTGTTGAAAATGAAGAAAAAATGGTAGAATCACTACCAGAAAATTTCAGGCAATGTGGGAGCAGAGAAGACACTGTCTGCTGATGGGGAGGAGATTGGGAAGGAGATGGAGCTAAATGCAGTGGTGGAGATGGATTCAGAAGAAAATTTCCAGAAAAACCTATTTGAAACGGCAGAAAAAGCTGTTATTTCAACCCTCCAGTCAGGAGTGTTGCAGGATGAGTATCTGGAGGAGCTAGCTAACCAGAGTGAGCCAAAAAGTGGAGCTGCTATATCCTGGAGTGACATTATGGAAAAAATAGAAGAGGGAGAAAAAGAGAAGGAAAAAAGAGCCAGAGTTGGTTCCAGAAAAAAAAGTCCTATGCTCAAACGGTGGAAGAAGGAGCTAAGGAGAAGACAGAGATAAAGGAAGTAAAGAAGAAATATATCATTCAAGTGAGCAGCAAAAAATAAAAAGGCCTGGACAGACATGAGGTATGGGACAATTTTACTGTACCCTGGGAATGAAAGCTGAAGAGGTAAGAGCTTACATATTGATTAACAAAGAAACTCTTTGTAACTTGTTTTTTGAAACTGGCTAGGCTATGGAAAACTTTTTGGGGGGCTATGAAAAAATGAAGGCAGACTTTCCATGGTCAGAATATGTTGTGCAAGCCTTTTTCAGGCAAAAAAAAGGAATATTGATTCAGTTTAGAACTGAAGTGGGAAAAAAAGAACTGAGAGAATATTTGCTGATAATATATAAAGAAGTGGTAGACACGACTAAAGTCTATGATGAAGGAGGATTATGGGCTAATTTTAAAAATGGAAAATGACAATGTGATGCACATACCTAGTATTATTAATGTCCATGGCAATACAGGTTTTAGAATGGTACTGCTATATGGAATATAGGCAAAGAGACATGTGCAGGTATATGTATACTATGCCAAGAAAATATAAAAATATTAGATATTACAATAGTATAACTGGCTGAATAAGATGTAAGATATAAGATACAAGATGGAAAATATATATACAGACTAATAACTTTTTATACATAAAGCTATTATATGCATATGTGACAAAAAAGAAAGAGGAACAATGTTTAAAAGTATACCTAATTATGTCTGTGTTAACATGGATACAATAATGGCAGGTGATGTTAACTGCAATTTAAGAAATAAAATGAGTAGTTGTGATGTTAAAATGGTTACTGAAATTACGAAAACTAGAAAATTAAAAATATGGGAAAATAAAGACTGGACTTACAAAAGAAATGAAATTAAGACAGTCATTTATTATTTTTTGATACCCGAAGGCCTAAAAATTACACAAAAAGGAATTAAATATAATGGACTCTCTGATCATGTGGCAATTTGGATAAGAATTCATGAAAATGAGAACTATATTAAAATAGGAAAAGGCATAAAAAGAGTAAATGAAAAAGTGTTACATTCAGGAGAAAGAAAAATTATTACAGAATTATCGTATCAATATATCAGCATGTGAGATTTTTAGAAAAATTGGAGAATATGGTGCATTCAATAAAAAAATACAAAAAAAGTAGTTTTAGAATGTATAGAAAAGAAAATGATAAAAGAAAAACAGAATACAAAATATTAAGTCAAAAACAGTTAAAGACTTGATAGAGAAGAAAAAATCATTTTATGAAAATGAAAAAGAATTATATAGAAGAAATCAGGACAGGGTTAATAAATTGTTATATAAGGAAAAATATTGCTTACAAGGAAAAAACGAAGTAGCACCATACTTGTGTAAGATATTAAAAGAAGGAAAGAGAATTAAAAATAAAGAAGGGAGACAAGTTAAAAAACATGGAGAAATATATGAAATAATTAAAGAATATGTATTAGATTTACATAGTAAAAAAGAAGTTAACATAGAACAAATTTATAAATGGTGAAAAATTAAATAAGGAAGATAATGAATATTTAGAGAGAACAATAAATATAAATGCATTGAATGAGATCTTGAAAGATATTAACACTAATTCAACTACAGGTTTGGACAGAATTGATTATAGTATGTATAAAGAAATGTATGACTGACAAAAATTGTGTTTATAGAAGTAATGAATGAGTGGCTAGAAAGAGAAATTAAGTATAATGAAATTTTCACAGGTATGTTAAAATTTATATCAAAGAAAGGAGATAAAGATGAAATAAAAAACTGGAGACCAATTAAAAGAAATAATACATATTATAACATTTTCATGAGAATAGTAACTAAAAGACTACAATGTAAAATAGAAAGATTATATGATCAGAATTTGTTTGGGAGAAATGGAAAGGGGAGTCAAGACCTACTGTGGATAATAAGGAAAGTAACTGATGATGTTATTAATAAAAAAGTGGAAACAAAAATCATGATAGGTGATGTCGCTAAGGCATATGATAATATTCAGTATAAAGCATTATTGGGAATTTTACAAGCATATAACATAAGTGAAAAAGCATTACAATTAATTAAATCAGTATATGAAAAGAATTATGTGAAACTGAACTAAACGGTTGGATTGGGGAAATTTTGAAAATGGAGTGTGGTATAAAACAAGGATGTCCTGCAAGCAGTATGATCTTTGCTTTAATCATGAACACAGTCACAATGGAAATTAATAAAATTTCAAGTAAGGGAGGATATAGAGTGATGGAGGAGAAACAGTTACTAATAATGGTAATGTAGTAACAGCAAAAAATAAAGTCTAGATGGAAAAAAATATTAATGAAAAATTGAGTACACAGTTGAAGAAAACTAGTTTAAGCCTAAATAAAAATAAATGATTTGGGTATGAAGGTATTATAGGAGGTATGGAATATAATGAAATGAGTATAGATATTTTAGGAATAGTATTTGGAAGGGCTGAATACAGACATGAACAATGGGATAATGTTATTAAGGAATCAAAGACATTCTGGAAAACATACATGTTTTTATGCAAAAAGAAAGCACATTTAATAAACACCATAACAATAGGTAAAATAGCTTATATTGCAAATGTTTATATGATGCCAATGAAATATGAAAAATCCAATATGATAAATAATATGATAATATGATAAATCCAATTGTGCATGCAGTCTCTTTAAGTATGTATAAAGTAATAAAAAGAATAATGAAAAATAATAAAGATTTGACAGAAACAATAATGTATTGTAAATCGAGAGAAATTTAGGAAGAAATGGAAATGAAAAAAGGAAAAGAAGAAGCAGAATCAAACACAATAAAAATTTATTTTATTTATTATTATTATCATATTTGTATTTGTGTACTGGATAAGTCTGGCTGAGTGTAGAACCTCTTTCAGCAGAGGCTTGGAGGGAAAACTCTAATGCAATGTAGATTATGGCAGGTAAATTAAACATTAGTGGCATCTTTGACAGTGCAGTGTTAAAAATGACAGTATTATATTAAATTGGTTCACATTACAAAAAGCATATTGAATAAAAGTATACATTCACACTAATATAATTACAATATCATGTTGAAATGGATCATACTATATACAAGTGTTTATCGTGAACAGCTACAAACATATAAATACCTGTATTAAAGTGGAAGCTAGACAAGTTATTCAGGTTGCTTTAGGGTGATATACCTTTTAGGGGGTTGAGTAGTAAGTAGAAAATTATAGATATAAATTTAGATGCAAACAGTACTGTCAGAAAGTGTTAGTCTAAGAGTAGAGATGTAGCAGTATTTATAAGAAACTTACACTCTATACATTTTATTTACATGTGAGTCTTTACTGTTTGTTACTAGGGACCAAACGTTTTGTGAGTGATAAAATGTGATAAAGTGGTGGTAAGAGAAAATTCAAGAAATTTGCACATGCATTATATTAATCTGGCATTTGGTGCAGAGGTTGAGGTTGTGAGCTGTAGTTCATGTAGTACACAGTTTGATTCCCACAGCCCTCATTTGACTGCTGTATGACCTTAAGCAAGTCACTTAACCAGACATTGCTCCTGGGTCACCCCTGTAAAGGGACTGTGTTTCCAGTGGGCTTACCTGGCTAACAAATAGAATCATAATATATAATTCTGCTCTTAAGGGGTAGAGGTGGGGAATAAGTTGTTAGTTATATAGGATCTGCAGATCACTCAGCAGTTAGTGAAATGGGCATACCGGATAGCTCAAGCAGTCTATACCTGCTATCAAACTGTGTGCTACCAGACAAGTTTACAGTCACCATGTTTATCATAAAGCTTATTAGTAGACATTGTTTAAGTGTATCTGTTTTGGAGTTATTGCTATATTTGTGTAACTTTTGTAATATGCATATCTTGTCATTGTTGTCTATTTGTTAAAGTTTTGAAAACCTTTTAATCATCAGAAGATAGTGAAACATGAACTTCACTTTTGAGGTAAATTTCTGACATCAAAGTTCCACATGACAACATGGTTATGATCCCAGACCCGATCATAATCCTGTACAGTTCTGGCTAAATTTGTAGTATGACGAAAAATAATATTATTCTGTTGATTTATTCTTCAGAAGCAGGCTATTTGTTTTTTTATGCAGCAGTACAAGTGCTTTCTGTTTGGTGACAATAAGTAAATTGCTTCAAACTACTGAGCTGGAGGGTGCCCCTTGCTTGGATAATAACTATCTTTTTTACAGAAGTATGCAAAGTAAAACTGCATTCTACCCTCTGCAAAAATCATATTTTTGTTATTCCAAAGAGTTCAATGAGTCTCCTCTTTCCTCAGTATGTTTCATTGAACTCCATGTTTACCTTCAGCATCTCCATCTTCTCTTTACACACATGACTTGAATTTAAATTTGGTATTTACTACTTTTCCAAAATCTGATTTCCCACCGTTGAAAGCTATTTTTACAAAAAAAGTGGAGCAACATTTTAATCATTTGCCATTTTGTTTGACACTTTGACCCTTTTGGCACCCATCACACATTTCCCCTCCTTGAAATGCCTTGCCTTTTCTTGACTCTTCCTTGACCTTTTCAATCCATATTGAATCTATTAGCTTATTTTCAATCAGCTTAACAGCTGTCATCCTTTGACAAGATGGGCACGTGTAAAATACTCTGTAAAGGAAACTTGACATAGGTTCATAGGTTCATACTAGGCTATCTGCCCTAGGGCATTTATAAGCCTAGCCAGAGCATGTATGGCTTTCGCCACCCATTTTAAATTAAATTTGCTATGCCCTTTTTCGAGGTTAGTATACTGTGCCTCTGTCTAACAGTGACACAAAAGTGATACCCGGGGTAAACCTACGATCTCCCATCCACTCATCAAGATTCCTCTTGAAGAGAGTCAATGAGGGACTCTGCCTAACCAGGACTGGGATTTTATTCCATTGTGAATGGAGCCTCTGGGTTATGAATCTGTCCCTCCAGCATGTCCTATTTATTTCAGTGCTGAGGTTCAAGTCCCTCGAGCGCGTAGCTGGATGGGATTTGGATTTTCTGAGGTGCAGCATGTCCATTAATTCTGGATTGGACATGGCTTTATACATCAGGCACAGATCGCCTCTGTGCAGGCAGTATGCCACTGAGTAGAGCTGGAGTTTCTTTAACCAGGCAGCATACGGCATCTGTTTGAGCCCCTTGATCCTCTTGGTGAGGTACTTTTGGGGTCTTTCCAGTTGCTGCAGGTATCTGGTAAGGTACATCCCAAAAGGGGCATTGTACTCAATTATGGGCCTGATGAAGGATGAGTAAAGAGGCACGATGACCTCCCCTGATCTAGATGTGAATCCCTTCATGATTAGGTAAGAGGCACGATGACCTCCCCTGATCTAGATGTGAATCCCTTCATGATTAGGTGGGCTATATAAAATGTTTTTCTAACCACTTTGGCCACGTGGTTGTCAAATGAGAGATTGCTATCAACTTGGGTCCCTAGGTCCCTAATTACTTCTTCTGTACTTAATGGATTACCACCTATGTGGTAATTTGTGGGCACTTTTTTTGCCAAAGGGGATGACTATACACTTTTTGGCATTTAGCTTGAGGCCATGGCTCTGGCACCAGTTGTCTGTTTCTATGAGGCCCTTTTGGAGGATGCTTGTGTTGGCTGGAGAGTCTATTATGGCGCCCAGTTTGCAGTCATCTGCGAACTTGGTCAGCCACAGTCCTTCCATGTTGGCCTGTACCTCCGAGAAATATATACCGAACAAGAGATGTCCCAGGACTGAGCCTTGTGGGATGCCACTTGTAACTGGTTTGGAGTCTGACATGGCTCCAGCTATTCTAACCATGTGGGTTCTGTCCTTGAGCCAGTTTGCAACCCATCTAGTGACATAGGGGTTTATATTTAAGCTGGTGAGCTTATCTATAATGCCCGAGTGGGGTATTGTATCGAAGGCTTTTGGGAGGTCCAGGTAGGCTGTGTGGACCACCTTCCCCTTGTCAATGGTCTTGGTGACTGTTTCAAAGAAATCAACCAGGTTTAAGAGGCAGGATCTGCCCTTAACAAAGCTGAACTGGGTAGGATCCAGTGTCTGTAGGTCCCCAATATCTTTATTTATAAGGTCCATGATGATCCTTTCCATAGCTTTGCAGACTAAGCTAGTGAGACTTATGGGGCAATAGTTTCCAGGATCCGTTGAGGCACCACCTTTGTGGAGATGGACCATTGTTGCTGTACGCCACTCTTTGGGTACATATCCTGTAGTAAGGCTGAGATTGAACAGTAGTTTTAGGTTTGGGTTTAGCTCTTCTTGGAGTTCATGTAGGATGCAGCCTGGGACACCGTCTGGTCCCATTGATGCTGTGTTTCTTGCTTTGGAGAGGGCAGCTCTTACCTGAGCATCTGAGATGTCAGTGGGGTAGCACTCTGCTGGGATAGATATTAGCCCTTTTGGTGGGGAGGGGGGGAGTTTGCGCTGAACCTGTCATCTAGGATTTTGGCAATGTCTGTGGGTTCAGTGTATTTTTTGTCATTTTGGACTAATTCTGAGCATATCTGGGAATTCCCACCCAGGTTCCTAACATAACTAAAGAAAGCCTTGTGATTATCCTTAGTGTCCTGTGCAATTTTTCTCTTGAAGCTGGCCTTAGACGATTTTATGAGTGCCCATAGTTTTTTGCTAATACTGATCAGAGATGCCTTCCCTTTTTGGGATTTTGCTCTATCATGTAGTAGCTTCCTCCTTCTATTGTATAGTTTGTTTATGGCTGGGGTCCACCAGACAGGATGATAACAAAGTCCTGAGCACGCAATCAGTCATGAGGGACTTGGGCACTCAGGTTGATAGCAACCTGACTTTTTACCACATATTGCCTCCATTTTATGGAAAGCTTTCTACATGGCCTACCTCATTAGGAAGGGTATCCCATCCAGGGACAAGGAGGTCATAACATCCCTGTATTCTTCCCTTATAAAACACATTATTGAGCACAACGCCCCTTTGGCATGTACCTCACAAAGCACATTCAACACCTGGAGACACCACAGAGGTTCCTCACCAGGAGAATCCAGGACCTCAAACATCTACCCTACACAGATAGGCAAAAAGCCCTGTCACTCTACTCAGTCTCATACAGACACCTCAGAGATGACCTCTGTCAGGCATACAAAGCAGTCTCAGACCCCATCTTGATGAGACTTCTGCATATCCACAAGTCAAGCTCCACCTGAGAAACCCACACGCATGACCAGAACCTGATCTGCAACATCAATAGGACTTATTGGTGGGAAAGATTTGTGTCCCAGAGGCTCCCCCTTCTGTGGAATAGACTCCCTCTCCATGTCAAGCAGAGTGCCTCATTATCCCTTTCTAAGAGCAACTTGGATAACTGCATGGGGAACATAAAATACGCCCCTGCTGGACAGGGGCATCAGGTGCTAATTTGTTGGAACATGGGCTAAATATTTGTCTAGGCCTATAAGAGCCAATAGCCTAGTACCTTCCTATGATACACTGACATCCTTTCAGAATTGGGATAGACTCCAGCTCCCCAAAAACTTTCATTTGGATTATATGGGTACTTACAGAATGAATGAGGGAAATTTGATAATCCTGTGGCTTCTGCAAAGATAGTTCACCTCCTCAGTATTGAAAAAAACTGATAGTTGTCTTCATCAGTGGAAACTTATCAGGGCATTAGGAAAATGCTACTGTTTTTGACTGTTGAAAGTCCCTAGAATCCATATGTAGACTAACTAATTTTGGAATAGGGAGAAGGAGAAAGGACTTCATCTGATAAACTCAGCCCTCTGACACAGACACAAGGTGCCTGCCTACAACATTGGAGACCTGCATTCAAATAGCAGCTCAGACACTGGATGGTTGGCTGAGAAAGGCAAGAATTAATGGCTGACAGCAGCACTTCTTAGTGGGAAGGACTACAGACACATGGCCAGATTCAGAAAACTTTTCACACTGGAGTAAGTGGGTTTCCATCACAAATGGCCACACGCAGACTGTGTGTAATTCAGAGACAAATACATGCTGGGAATACATGGCAGGAGGGTCAAGCATGTTATATGCTAATGATCATATAATTACATGGGAATAAGTAATATTATTAAAATGAACAGCTTGTTGCACACAAATAAAGCAAAACAAGATGCTGCAGCAATTCATAAACATATAAAAGCCACATCTTGGAGCTGAAAGAATTAAACTAGGGTGTGTGCTTACTGTCATGGTAAGGGAATTGTTAAATAATGTTACAGGTTGCTACCATAATAGGAAAATTGTATTTGCAAGAAGCTTTCACTGACACCACAGTGTACAACAGTAGGCATCTTCTCCTCTAGATGCGCTGTGTCATTCACCCACACTTAATATTTCATGGACTTCACTGCACCAATTTGTGTGTGAATAGGGAGATCATGCAAGACATTGTGGACATGTGTTGGCCTCATCTGCAGCCCCATGACAGTCCTAGTGGATACTAAGATATGTGTAACTTTATGTATATTAGCTACAGAGACCTTTCAGTGACTTTCTGAGGACACGCTAGGGGTGTCCCAGGCATCTGCCTTGAGAATAATCCATCAGTTTCTCAATGCCATGCTTCAGTGTTTGGGGGAGCATACATGGTTCAGAGGAGAGAGGGAACACCATGCAGGAATTCTCTTATATTGCCCATTATCCTGATGTACTGGAGACCATAGACTGTACCCACATTGAAATAAAAGCTCTACATGGTGCGCTGAGAAGAAAATATGTGAACCAAAAAGGGTATCAGCTGCCAGGTGGTTTGTATGCACAACATTTTGCAAGAAGTGATTTTGGCACTGTTGATGTGACACCTGGACTCCATATTGATGCTGATGCTGACTTCATCCAAGGGCATCTTCCTAGTGACGCTGGATATGCCCTGAAACCCTGGTTGATGACACCCATCAGAAATCCACAAAATTAAGTACAACCATGCCCAATCACAAGCATGGAATATTTCTGCACATGTGTTTGGGATACTGAAGGCAAGTTCTCCCTGTTTGAATTCATCCTGTGGTACTCTGCAGGATGACCCTTGCATATGTTCAGAAATATTTTCAGTATATGCAGTGTCACATAACAGTATACATAAGAAGCAGTTACAGTAGGATGGAACTTGCAGGAACAGCAGTCCCCATTACTTCACACTACACATAGCTGAGGCTGAGTCAACAAGGAGTTGGTGGAGAAGCCAGCAGCAGGAGCTGATTATGACAGATTGCGGCAGGCGCAGTAGGTTCATAGGTTCATAGGTAGGTACTAGGCTATTGGCCCTAGGGCCTATACAAGCCTAGCCAAAAAGGTACCCTGACTTTCGCCATCCAAGAAAATTATTTTCCTGTGCCCCTGTCGAGCAAAGCCACAGAAGTGATCCCGGGGTGAATTTCTTATTTCCCATCCAGTCATCAAGATTTTTCTTGAAGAGTGCTAATGAGGAGCTCTGTTTGATATAGATAGGTAGTCTGTTCCAGAGTATGGGTGGTTTGTAGGAATTCTCATATTGCCCATTATCCTGATGTACTGGAGACCATAGACTGTACCCACATTAAAATAAAGGTGCTACGTGGTGAGTATGCAGTGACAGTGGTAAAAAGGCAGCAGCTTACACATAGCCTCAGAATGCAGTTGACCGTAGTAAAGCAAATATACTACAGTAGAAATGATACATTCAAAACCAACTACAGGCTATGCTTCACCCATGCACAGACAGGCCATGCTGTGCATCAACCATTGGCAACCCTAAGTAACAACATACAGAGGGTAGGCCACTATCATCATTTGCAAGGACTGAGGTGGGAACATGTGTTTGCGGATGTTTTTCACAGGGTAATTTGTGAGTGCTGAGGACAATTAAAAGAAACAGTGTTGTTGTATGTATGGGTTTTCAATTGGGGGGGGCTAAAATAAAAGGCTTTGTGAAGGGTCACTGTCAGTGGAAGTTTGTATGTGTATGTGTGTGTGTGTGTATGTGTGATATAGTGTGGGCTGCAGTGTGTGTCTGCTGTGACACAGCCTCAGTGCTAGTTGCAACCCTGCAGCTCTATGTACTTGCCAGGTTCAAGGCATGCATGGTAAGGGTTTGATCATTCTATGCACCCACCTGCCCATAAGAGCTGACATCAACAGGAGTTGCACTGGCTGTACATCTCAGACACTGGCTAGATGTTGGCTTGCTGCATGGTTGTGAATGACATCTGCTATGAGGCATGCCACTGCTGATACTACCATGACCACAGGAATGCCCTATCCTGGTCACAGACACTTCCACAACAGATGAAGCAGTGGAAGTAGAACTTTTAGTAGAGCAATCGATAAATCACTTGCCCTTGGTGCAGAAGGCTGTGGGTTCCATTCCCACATCAGGGAGATGGAGTTCTGACACTGTAGTGCAACATAAGGGGAGGTGCTATACTCCTGAGTGTGCCATCCTTCGGATGAGTTGGTGGTAGCTCAGGTGGATGTAAAAGATCCCACTGCACCAATCGAAAAGAGTAGGAGTCCTTTATTTAACAAATCTTAAATATTTACAATACAAACTGAATAAATAAAATAATATTTAGTTTATTTACACTATTGTACAGAAACTATTTACATTGACCTCATATTCACCTGTTTACATTCAAAATACATTTATGTCTGACCCCCTCTCTACTTTCCACAACCAAATCTTATTTTTTTTTAATATTTCTGATGAATTCCATTTGGCATTTAGCATTATACATAATTTCTTAAACTCTTTGGTTCCAAATTATCCACATAACATTAAATATTTTTATCAACTTTTTCAATAAACACTTTATCAATCATATCCATATTAATATTTTTGTATCCATTAATTTCATATAAATAATGATTTTCATCGAACTTAGTCCCTAATGTATCAATTCTTTTCTATTTCAAAAAGACATGTTCCATAGTTTCTTATTTATGACAATATTTACATATTCTTTCACTTTTTTTTATATGGCATGTTTGCTTTAACTGGTAATTTCCTTATCGCCAGTCTCTATAAAAATAATGACATTCTACACTCTTTTTAAATATGTCATTTATTGCTTTTGTAGCTCTACTTTTCACTTTCTCCAATTCTTTCTGTGGGTATGCATACAAATATTTTACCATTATTTTTTTATACCACTTTTTTATCTCATCTCCTAAATCTTCTATACTTATTTTTCACATTACAGTGTTCTTCTTGATATGCTTTCATTTCTTCAATCATATACTCTTTTACAACTTTCCATCATATTCCATATTTTTCATATTTGTTTTTCCAATAACAGACCACAGCAAAAATAAGAAGCACTGGGAGCCACGAGCCACAGGAACAGACTTTATTAAATCCAAAAGCACTAAAATCCACCAAGAAATCCACTTTTCCAATAGCAGACTTATTAAATTACCACTTTTCCTTTAATTAAGTATTTTATATAGATATAATGAAACTGCAAATACCACTGGATTTATAAGTCTTAAACTACCATCCTCTTTTGCTACACATAGCACACACCATATAGTTCTCTGATGCCCTGGTCAGATTTCCCCAAGTAGTATAAATATTACCTAGTATTTACCTACGTACCTATGAAAGTAAAATGTTCTAGTGCTGAGGAAGTGTGAGCTAAGTCATCCAAGCCCATAGTGGCTACCATCTGTGGACATAGTGGTAGAATGGATTTTTGGATGGTGCCTCACCTCTGGTAGGTGAGCTTGAGAGGATATACACATGAACAAATGGTAAACACACACACACACACACACACACACACACATATATATATATATATATATATATATGTGTGTGTATGTATATATATATATATATATATATATATATATATATATATATATATATACATATATACATTTTTCTCTTCGCATCAATAGGTTTCAATATCACTTCAAAATAGGAAATGCTGATCACTGTTTGTGAATCTGAACCCCACTACCAGGAATTTTTGTTAAAATTATTTGGTCAGATGTTCCACAATTGTAGAAGGCATGGGGAAAACCATCTGGCATAGAAATGGCATTTTACTGGTGCACCAGAACCATTTTGCTGCATCTCAGTGAGATATATCGGTCTAACATGTAGTGGCAACAATTTCCATGCCTTGAAGTGGTTTGTCTAGGACCACTGACTCAAAATTCAGGAAGAAAATCATCCAGTAACACCACGTGTTGGTATAGAGATATCACATTTATAATATGTCTGACCAGCCTCATATACAAAGTCACCGAAAGACTTATCATGGAACAAATCATTCAGGGCATAGGAAACCTCCATACACTGGACCTTGTCTCAGTTTGAATTCATCAAGGGGCAGGTCATGTTTACTCATCCTGGTGGGTTTTATTAAAAAGGTCACCAAAGCAATGAATGAAGATAAAATGGTACACACTACATGCCTTGATGTGGCCAAAGGTTTTGACACAATTCTCCACCCAGACATCATAGAAAAGCTAAATAAACTGGGAATAAACCCCTGTCATCATCTGTATTGCCAACTAGCTCTCAGACGTGATGCAGAAAATCAAAATAGGAGAAGTTATCTCCACAAAGAGACTAGTCACCAGTGGATTCCCTCAGGTTACAATGCTGGGACCTCTCCTGTTTGGCATTTACTTTTCTGAAGTAAAAGCCAATACCAAAGGGCTCTGGCTGATTAAATTTGCAGATGACTGCAAGCTAGGAGAACTCATTGAATCCCCAAATGACTTAGCTATCCTGCAGAAAGGGTTGTCCCAAATAAATAACTGGTGCCAAAATCATTGCCTGAAACCAAATAACAAAAATGCATTATTGTATCCTTTTGGAAGCCATCTACTCCAGGAAACTACCACATAGACAATACACCCCTAAGAGCTGACTCAGTTGCTTGGGATTTTGGGAACTTGTCTGGACTGTGACCTAACTTTTGGCCAACATTGTCATTGTCCCCCTTTACTCAGCGCTCATTAGGACAGCCATTGAATATAATGCCTCCTTTGCATGTATCTATCCATACTCATGCAACAACAGGAACTCCCACAGAGATATCTTACTAAAAGCCTACAAGGTCTAAACAACATGTCCTACATGGACTGACTCAAAGCCCTGTCAATGTACTAGGTATCTTACAGACTGCTAAGAGGTGACCTGTGTCTGGCATACAAGGCATCCTCTGATCCAGTACTGAAGGATTTACTGCACATCAGCAGATCAAATGGCATCAGAAATACTAAGTCTAGGGATCTAAACCTCTTCTGCAACATCAACAGAACAGTTTGGAGGGATAGGTATATCTCACAGAAGATACAACTGCTCTGGAACAGAGTCCCTATCCACATAAAACAAAGTTCATCCCTGTCCATATTCAAGCAGAACTTGGACCTATGAATAGGAAACAGAAAATTTAGCCCAGGACTGTTCCGCTGTACTACTAATGGACAGAGGCAGCTCCTAAATGTTTCATCACATGCATGGGCCCCCTCAAATTATCTAGGGTATGACGTAGTTATTCTCATTAGTGGTAATATATAATTATTGACCATGGGATGGGTAAGACAAATCCTTAACAAAATGGGGTAAGTTAATTTGAGAATAAAAAGGAAAACTGGCCAGACTTAAAAAGGCCTGCAAGTGCAACTAGTCCAGTATTTGCCCATGAACCTTGAACCTATATAGAAAACAAAACAGGAAATGAACAATGACTACTGATTAGAGGCTGTTTTACAAGCTCAAAGTATCTCGCATTTGGTGAAATTTCTGGTAGTCACCATTTTGGAAATCTTACCAAATATAGTTATCTGTATACATTTTCTTTTTCCACTAAAAATGATTCAATAAAAGCAGTTTTCCAAACAGTTTAAAGACAAATGCCTAAGAGCCTTTCCTAAAAGAATAATGATGTAGGGTTTATGCCATCTATCCCATTAATATATACAAATACCTTAGAGGTCAAATTAAACGATGAAGACAGTAAAACTCTTACTAAAATGCACTTTTGTCTGGATTTGTTTGTCTAATGCCTACTGATTGATTTGCATGTCACAGTTTTTAAGAAATAACCTTCTTTGTAGGCAGCACTGTGACCTTTATGAATTTGAAGATTCCTTTTATGATTTTGGAATTTTTTCCTAATTTTCTAACGTATGTATAAATTCCAAAGGCAAAATGCTGAAAGGCAAGTTTCTATATTAGCAAAAACTGTAGACCCAGAAGTCATCAGTGAAAAACTAGCATGCATAAAGCAGATTAAACACTGGCAAGAATCATAATCTCATGAATGAGTGAAATAAAAGGGGTTATGTGACTCGGGATGTGAACAGAGAATGCAATACATACAAAATGATATGACTATTCTGGCTTATTTACAGGGATCTGGGTGGAAGCTGTCAAGGTGATATTAACAAGGTAAGGTTTATGTAATAGAAAACACATACATATAATGTAAAAAGTTCAACAAAGAATATAAATGTGTGTGTGTGTGTATATATATATATATATATATATATATATAAATATATATATATAGATATATATATATATATATATATATATATATATATATATATATATATATATATATATATATATATATATATATATATATATATATATATATATATATATATATATATATATATATATATATATATATATATATATATATATATATATATATATATATATATATATATATATATGGGTTCACTACATAATCTCGAACTTTTGAAATACTGAATTTCAAAAGCTCGAGACCATGTAGCCGAAATACCGAAAGACCAGAAGCGTGAAATTCAAAATCCCGATGTTCGGAGATATTGAATTAGCGCTTCTGGTGTTGCAGTTCAGGTAAGTATGTGTGTGTAAGTGTGTTTGTGAGGGGATTTAGTGTGTGTAAGTGTATGTTGTGACTGTGATGTGTGTGTGTGTCTGTGTGTATGTGTGTGAGGGACTGTAACGTGTGGGTGTGAGTTTACCTTGCGTGTCTGTTTGTGCGATCTCAGAGTTAGAATATTTAAGTAGGGTGGGTGTGGGGGGCACAGCTTAGCCAGACTTATCTGTAGTGTAGTGTGATATGTTTGATTGTGGGGGGAAGCTATGTGTATGTGTGTGCTGTATGTGTGTTAGATGTTCGGGATTTTAAATTTCTAGCTTGTGTAGTTTCGGTATTTAGGGGTTTCAGGTTTATAGTCTCGAGCTTTTGAAATTCTGTATTTCAAAAGTTTGAGATTATGTAGTGAACCCATATATATATATATATATATATATATATATATATATATATATATATATGTATGTATATAATATATATCAGCTATCAGAACACTGAGAAACAGCAAGGCACCAGGAGCAGATCAGGTCACTGAAAGTAATCAAGGCTGGATGCAATATCCTGCTTCACTGACTCCAAACACTGATCAAGCTGCTATAGCTTATGGAACAGATACCATCCACATATAATAAGGGCATCATCATACTCATGCACAAGAAGGGGGACAATAGGGTATGCAAGAACTACTGTGACATCAGCCTGCACTCCATCACTGGCAAAGTCTTTATGAAGATCATACAATCCAGACTGCAGAAATACTGCAAGCAAACCAGCAGGGATGAACAGACTGGATTCAGACCTAACAGAGGATGCTGTGATCAAATCTTCTTCATCCGTCAGCTAATGGAGAGAAGAATCCAGTGTGGGCAATATACGGTTATTGTCTTTATCGATTTCAAGTCTGCATTTGACTGTATCCACTGGCCTGCCCTGTGGAAGACACTGGAGAATGAGCATGTGCAGAAGAAAATCAAACTCCTTGAAATGTCATACAATGGTTCATCCAGCCAGGTGCAGATGCAGAATGAACTGTGTGAAGAGCTTACCATCCTGACTGGGGTTCATCATGAGGATGTGGTTTCTCCACTGCTGTTCAACATGGTGATGGATGCCATCATGAGGAGAGTACTTGAGGGAAGGAGTAGAGTCTAGTATGATGAAGCCCATTCTGTGACTGACCATTAGGTTATGTTCACTGATGACAGTGCCATTTTCGCATACAGTGATGCTGAGGCCACAGATATCCTCTACGATGTCACCTGCATCACCTGATCATATGGCCTATGTAAAAACACGAACAAGACTAAAGTAATGGCAACCAATGGGGCACAAGCCACTGTCTACCTTGGGGGAGTTTAGATCAAGCAAACACAAGAATTCAAATATCTGGGTTTGCTAGTCCAGGAGAAGAAGGTGGCATCAACGGCTGAAGGATTGGGCAAGCCAATGCAACACTTACCTCGCTCAAGTGGTGTCTGTGGAAGAGGACAGACATCTCTATCACCACCAACATTCACCTTTTCCGGGCACTGATCTTGACAATTCTCCTTTATGGTTTGGAAATGTGGCTCCTCCTAAAGCTAGACCTGAACAGGCGTGAGGTTTTTCAAATACACTGCCTGCACCAAATCTTGGGAATCTCATTTTGTGACCACATTAGAAACAACAGCATCCGGACCAGAAGTGATCAGCAGCTAACGATCAGCAAACGGATCCAGAACCGGAGGTTGCACTGGTTTGGACACATGTGTAGGGTTCCTATCAGAAGACCAAATACGCATTTTGTCAAATGCGTTTTGGTTGAACTTCAAATGTCAAAAACACAAAATGACGAAGTGGCATATAAGCAAATTCTTTTCCTGGGAAAGAAGTCACTTGGCTGCATCCGTCACTTTGCCATTTTCCATGTTGGGGGGTGTATGTAATGTTTGAATGTGTTTTGGGGTTTTTTTTGTTTCTTTTGGGAACAGCGATTTTTTTTCCCTGGGAAAAAAATCGCTGTTCTGGTAGTTCGATGTGTTGTGAATTCGAACTTTTGAGTTCAATATAACAACAAAATAAAACTCGGTAATAAACTAAACTTCACTTTAATGCATTAAACCTGCAAAGCCATGTGACACACTGTTAAAGTATTTAAATTAAATGTTGGTTATATTTAATTCAGCCTGATGAAGTCTCAGTGTCAAGAGACGAAAGCGCTTACTGGATTATTTTGTTGCATTAAAGTAAAGTTTGGTTTTATTTTTTATTTTTTTGAGTTATTCAGTTCAACGTTATTGGTTTTCGATATAACAACATTTGATCGTTCGTTGTTATAATATAGACCCCATGTGTAAGATGAACAGCTGCCACTTGTCATATAGACTATTATGGATGGAGAGAGCCCACGCAAACTGAAGAGATCATAAATCTGCACCAAAGAAGACGTGGGCTGAAGAGGTTGAAGAGGACTGAGAAGCTTGTGACCTGATCAATAGGAGGCCAGAAATATTTCCATGGACAGAACAGCATGGAAAGGCATTATGAAGCAATTCAAGAATCCAGTGGCACCCATAGCAGCACACTGACTACAGAGTCGACCACCTCCACCAGTCACCAGCTAGGAACAAAAGAAGAAGAAGAAGATATTAAGATAAATATATAGATATAAGTAGATATAGGTATAGACAGACAGACAGATATATATATATATATGGCTTCCCTTCAGATGATCAAAGTTTTAAAACTTTGAATTTCATATGGCCGAGACCATATGATCGAAGTTTTAAAACTTTGAACGTTCTGAACAGAGATCTCCATACAGTGCAGAACGGGAAATTTTTCCATTTGCCTTGCTGTAATGTGATCTTAGAGTTGGTATATTTAAATAGCAGGGGGTGTGGAGGTGCAGCCCTCCATGTTTGGGTGCAGGGGGGCTTGCCCCCTGACAAAATGTCCAGGAAAAATTTTCATTTTGTTTTTGTTTTTCTTTCAGGTGTTCAAAGTTTTGAAACTTTGATCATATGGTCTTGGCCATATGAAATTTAAAGTTTTAAAACTTTGATCATATAAAGTAGATCTATATATAGAGAGAGAAAGAGAGAGATATGGCTTAGGTGTCTGGAGCTGAAGATATGATCTGGAATTACGTATACAGTATTTGATTCTAATAGGTTCTTAGTTACCTACAATGCTATTGATTCATTAGGCTCTTTAGAAGCGATGCATTCTCATGAAATTTTAGCCTGTATATTTTAAGCATGAATAAGCCAGAGATGAGCAGAATATTTGGGTCTATATTATATTGCATGCTCAGAAAAGCAAATGACAGATAATCGACCCCGTGTAAGCTAAAGCTTACAACGTCAAACCTTCAGAACAGCCGCCCACCCCCCCCCACATAAATATTCCAACTCCAAGATCGCACTTCAGTGCCGAAAAGGCAAAGTAGCAAAAGAGGCCAAACAAATTCTTTCCCAGGGAAAGAATTCGCTAAAAAGCCGCTTTGCTATTTTGACTTTTCGCACTTTACTGTTTGACAAAGACACATTCGACAACCTGCGTCTGTGATGATGTAATAGGAAACAGAATATTTACATCCATGAGAGCAAGGATGCTAAACCAGAAGTGAATTTGCAGGCACCCATGCACTATCATTTAGTAAAACATACACCTTACAAGTAGAGGTTAAGTCTGGTGCATGAGGGTTTGTTCAGTGGGCAGCAGCACAGAGATGGGTTCAGTGAACAGAAGGAATGTGGCCAGAGAAGATGAAACCTTGGCCTTTTTTGTCATTATTGAAACATGTTTTGCATTCCTAAGAGATATCTAGCCTGAAATGTTGATTTTAGTTGCCATTAGTACGATGACTACTGAGAAGGTGATGTAAAAAAAAAAAAAAACAAAAGATTTGGCACCTTTCAAAGTAGGTACTTCTGTTAGATGATGTTGTGGATATGAACTGCAGAGATACTGGCAGTCTAGCCCATTATAATGAAAAGCCTTACCTAGAGAGAAAAAAAAAACAGAGAGTAACAGCAGGTTAAAACTAAAAATTATTTTCTTATTAATTTGTGCAGTAAAAATGCAAGCACAGAGAGTATTCAAAAATATGTAGAGTACAGAGTTATACAGAACACAGCAATGAGTTAGAATGTACAGGGAGGGGGCAATTCAGACACATGTAGTGCTACTGAGCGGCAGGAGAAATAGCATGATATTCTGCAAATGAGTGCATAATCGTATGCAAATGAGTGCCATCATGAAAATGAGAGTCACCATGTAAGTAAATGACGGAATCAAACATGGCAGAGTGAGTCAGAGATGTATAAATTCAAATCTAAGAGGCATAGCATTGATCTAGTCTGAATGCCAGGATTTCTCAGTGTACAGGAGCTTCACTGGTGCTGTTATAATAGAAATAGTAACACCTTTACCTAGACAGCAAGTGTTAGTAGGAGCCAGTGCCCTAGTATTGCATGCTCATGCTGTCACCCTCTGTGTCACAGATGGGTCTACCATTGGCTAACATACCATAACCTACACTATGAGGACACTGTCGTCTGATACTGAATAGACTGCGACACCATATGGGAGTTAACAGACATATGCTGCTTACTCATGAAATCAAGGGAGATGTGTGGTCTGCCTATCCCAGCAGGCACAAAGTTTGTAAAATATTAAATATCCTGGTTATGGGACATGTTAAGAGTTTGAGGGCATCAGCATCACAGATCCTGCAATGATTAAATGAGATGATGCAGCAGCATCTGGAGAGGCATACTTGGTTTCCAAACATGGCAGTCAGGATAACCACCACTATGCAGACATTTTACAATGTATGTATAAAAAGTCAAATTGCCACAGTAGAAGTAAATATTGTGGGAAGAAATATCCAGGGAATTGTTATGGCTAGGTTTGTATAGGCCCTAGGGCCGATAGCCTAGTACCAACCTATGAACCTATGATGAAGCAACCTGGAAGGTCGTAAAAGTGGTCACTCTGTCCTTGCAATAAAGAATTTTTCTTCTACTGTGGCAATTCGACTTTTTATACATACTATTGGCTCTGAGGTAAAGACCGAGCTGTTCATCTGGTACCTGTGTTTTGTCTTTCTCATTTTACAATGTAGCCCATTTCCATGAGGTCATGGAGGCCACTGATTGCACTTCCATTGCCCTCAAGGCATCATGTGCTCCTCACGATGTCCAGTACATCATCTGAAAGGGATTCTAATACATCTATCTATCCACTTTGGAATGTTCACCACCAGCTCTAAAATGGTTTGCCAGCAACTTAACTAATAGGAAACAATGTGTTTGATGGCAAAATAATATATCACAATATCTGATAAACAAAACTAGAGTACCCCAAGTTTCCATTCTTGGACCCTTAATTTTCAATATTTTTATTAATAATTTCAAAACAGTGTAAGAAACTTCTCTGTGTGGAAGATTTTCAGTCCATATACCTCTAGTTAATCACTGTATATTAATCAGATCAGACAATAGTAGTAGAAGTAGAGAACTTAAACTCATCTTAAGTAAAAAAAAAAATAATAAAAAATATATAATTGTACAGAATTACTAAATTACTAAGTATTCGAAAGTAATCCAAGCAAGGCAGGCAGTCTGTTTCCAGTCAAAAATCCTTTATTAAGTACACAGACAAGCAATCCAAGTAAAACAAAAATAGAGTAATAGTTTCCTCACAAGCTTTCTAAATATATATATATACTTTTTATCAGGCAAGGGAGTGGTTTATTGTGCTGTAAAACAAAGAGTTATTGGTACACATGCTAAATTCACATCCCTTCCCCCATCAGTGTTTCATTTGAGCTGGTCCTGCCCTACTTAGTAGCTGTCATAATAATATAACCCTTATGTACTTTAAATAAAATCTATCTCTTGGAAGCAAACTTATTCAATAGGCCAATGATTCCACCATAATCTCCTCTTCCAATAACTTTCAACATCTAAAAATTGCTCAGACTGCTTTCTCCTCTGTTGAAACTTTGTTAAATGATGCACAATTACTGCTAAACCCCAAAAAGACCAAACTGTTATTGTTCACCCCTAAATTTCTTCTGCATGACTTCAAAATATTTTCTCTAAACACAGAAATCGAAATCGCAACCCAAGAAAAACTACTGGGCATCACTATCAGCAATAAGCTCACCTTTGAATACCATATACTAAACACCATTAAAAATACACACTTTAAACTTGGTAAACTCTATAGGCACAAACACTTCATGGATATTCCCACCAAAAAACACTTGCCAATACATACTTACTCTCCTCCCTACTATATGGAGCTCCCATCCTAACAAACCTGCACATATCTCTCAAAAACAAATTAAAATCATGTTACTATAAAATTGTCAAATTTGCAACTGGCCTATCTTATCTCACACATCACTGTCATGCCCTTAAGGCATTAAATTGGGCAGATTTCTCCCAGTACCTTAGCTATGTACACCTAGCCCAAGCTTATAAAGTAATATACAAACCCAACAGTTGCCCACCTCTAAAGCCTATCATACAGCCTTATAACCCATCCAGAAGTCTCTGCTCCACTAATAAACAACTCTTAGAAGAATACAAAAAAGATAAAAGAGCTGGCAAAAGCCTACACTCTTTGTCTATTTCAAAAGTCTGGAATACCCTGCCCTTGCACATTAGCATCTTACACTCATTTAGGACCTTCAAATTCACTTAAAAAAACATCTTCCCAATACTCGTATTTGTCCCTGCGCTCCCCTCTAAAACATACGTCCTCTAGTCTGATATTTTAGCTCTCATCTCATACTATCTAATTACTTTTTCATATGTCTCTCCTCTGCTTCACTATGTCCCATCCTCATTCCCCAAACTCAATACTTGCATCCCCCACTATCTTCTCTGCATCCCCCCATTATCTTCTCTGCCTAACTAGTCTCCTACCTAACAACCTAGCTCTCTGCTCCCAATGCCATATACATTAAAATATTATCTTACTCTTAACCCACACCCTCCATCATCTCCCTCTGTACAATATCACCCCCCACTACCTTCCTATCAGCTCTTCCCTAGGCTATTACACTTCTCTTCCCTCTGCTATTACACTTCCTCAATTTCAAAAATCCTTATTGGAAACCAACTCTATAAATCTCCAAAACTAACTGTAAAGCTACTACTCTATACAAAATAACCCTATTATGTGTATTTCTGAAATGCAGCAAGGTACTACAATTTTATTTATTTTACATTTGTTTGCCAGGAAAGTCCGACAGGGATAACACCCATTTTCAGCGGAGGCCCTGGAAGAAAAGCTCCACATACAGACATTATACAAAAACTTATAAAAGAAATTAAACAAAACTTATACAAGAAATTATGCGGAAAAAACCACACACTCACACACACACATATATATATATATATATATATATATATATATATATATATATATATATATATATATATATATATATATATATATACAACATACAGTACACCAGAAGTTATATTCTATGCTATTATAGCTGACATTTGTATTATACAATCATCTGATATAATTCCTTATTGCAGTGTAGACATTGTAGTTTCTCAAAGTAAGTTGAGGAAGGGATTGTAGGGGGGAAATTGAATAGAAAAAGATGACGTTAGAATGAATCAATCAACCATCCCAAACATGTACATTTCTGTGTTAGAATGTATTTATTTAGCTAAACAATATTTATCTGTATCCAAATAGAAATCAAGATATATAAATACCTGTCAATTGTTAAATGGTTTATGTATTTTATGTGGAGCTTTTCTCCCCAGGCCTCTGCTGAAACTGTGTTTCTGACCCAGTTGGACTTCCCTAGTCAACAAATGTCAATAAATTAATTAATTAATTCTACTACATCAGCTGTCAGGTGGTGTGCAATGCACCAGAATGTTACACACAAAGTGTCTGTGTACTATCCAGGTAGTTCCCACAATTCTCACATCTGGCACGTGTGTGTGATCTCTACCAACATTTCAAGTGGGGTAACTTCCCACAGGTTCATCTGCTTGGTAGTTGTACACATTGCCAGATACATAGGCAATAATGTGTGGTTCCTACTTAAGTAAGCAGTACTACTGCATGTTGCAAGTAATGCTGAATATGCCTTGGAACTATGAATGATGAACCCTCCCGATCCAAAATCCCTGGTCCATGACTGAAATGGCATGTGACACCTTATGTTCACAAACATGGAATGTTGTTGAACATGCGTTCGGATGTTTCCAGTACTTGGAAACTGCTGATGACATGCCACTGTATGCAGCTGTGACCTGCAGTCAGTTATTCATGGCTTGAGCCATTGTTGTGTAACATGGTGGTACAGAAGCAGCCACAATGTGGAAATATCACAATACTGCTTGACAGACCTCTTGCAACAATGGATGAGCACACAGAGCTGTTGATAAAATTGGTTTATAGAGACACCCTGTGCAAGTTAGAAGCAGCAAAAATACATTGTGGCATTAGCAAAGAAGGGCAGTGTTAGATCCACAACTATGGGTTATAATAAAGAGAACACAGAATAAAACTGACATAGGCTTTAACACAATCAGACTATGCATTAATCATTACCTTTAATCACACAAGCCAGATTGGTGGGCAGGAAACAGTCATCATAATTTGCAGAGGTGGGGAAGGGACAAAGTGATAATTGACAGCAATAGTATCCTATAAGTAATACAAAAAAATAGAACAAATGCCTCAGGGATACCACAGCTCTGCATGTTTATCTTTATCAACACAACAGTAGAAAAGGTTAAGCACTTTTGTCCCCTGACAAATGGGGCTTCATCATATGGGTAAGGATCATGGGAGGTGGATATGGTAGGCACTCAGGTGAGTAGCAGGTTGGGGGGAGTCAAGGATAACATCCACCAGTGCTGGGGTGGAACTTACATTATGAACATTGGCTGGGTGTATCTTTTGATCCTGCTGTTTCAGTGCTGAATGATTTCCTGTGAGAGGGATGATGCAGCACAGTGGGAGAATGTACAGCAACCCTGAGGCCAATAGGTAGATGGCATCTGTAAACAAGAAGAAAGTCATAACTAAGTATGTCATTGTGATGGCTAACAAGGGATAAGAATGGTGTGGAACTAATGTGGCCTAGTGAGGCATCCGTGTCATTGGAAAAATCAGAGGACTGGCAACACCCAGCTTGGGTAGCTGCCATAATTGCTTGAACATTGCATGCCATCTGTGTAAGCCTGACTTGTGACCATCTCCACACATCTGGATCCTCACATGGCCATGGGCATTAGAGACATAACATCAGGTACTTGCCACTTCCCATATGGTCATGGATGTGCCAATGGATGCCATGTTGGCTACCAATGACCTAAGCAAGTGTGTTTGCTCCAAGTCCCTATGTAATGTGCCAGTCTACAAGAATTGCTGAACTTCTCATGGTCATTGTAGCTGCTCACACAGGCCACACAACATGCTCATCATCTATAACATGGTGTATGTAGTGGCTGTGTGTGCATAGATCATTGACCTGCACAGTTACTGATTGATGCTAAATGTAGTACCACATTCAAGGAAAGACCTGTAGTCATGCTGGTGATAGCACAACATGCCTAGCCCCTATGAGAGGTGCATGGAGGAGGAAGATGCCTTAGAAGGACTGTCAAGCATGAATTTACATCGTCAATTGTGAACCTCTCCAGTATACCTTTAACCAATGGCCAGGAGAAACTTCTTAATAAAGGGCTGAGTTTTGTACCAGCTAGACCATTGCATCTTAGTGATGTAATCATAGACGTGAGAATGTATGCATGGAGAATTGCGCTTAAACTCCTATTTCCTGGGAACAGTTCTAATGAGAACAAACCTTTGAAACATCCAAGCCTCTATAATCCACAATTACATCCTAAAATTGAAGTTTTTCTAAAGGTTTGTGAAACCGAACTGTTTAACAAACTTAATAATGAACATAATTTGAAACATTTTTTTAATTTGAATAATGATGAACAAATAGCACTAAAGCAATTGCGTGATAATTGTAACCGATCCATTTAGTCTGCTGATAAAAGTTGTGCAATACTGCTTTTAGATTCCTTTAAATATACTGAAATAATGAAAGAAATGCTAAATGATTTTATGACTTATGAAGTTGTTTCGCTGGTTGAAGTGAATAATGTTATTAAAAATATACAGTTATTTATATGAATTTCTGATGACAATAACAAAAGAGTTATATGACTTTATGCTAGTTGACAACCCTTATATTCCCACTATACATGGGTTGCCCAAAATACATAAACAGCTTATAAACCCACCCATGCACCCTATAGTATCGGGACATGGGTGGGTTACAGAATGTATATCTATTTACATTGAAACCCAATTGAAGGAATCTTTGATTCATGCACCTGCTGTTATCAAAGATACTAGACAATTTTTACTTTCACTAGGGAAATATACCACCATATATGGTTTATTGAGACCTGATATACTACTTGTCACACTTGGCATTTGTAATATTTTCACAGTAATACCCAATGATTTTGGAATCAAGTCTGTTAAAGAGTTTTTGAGAGCCCATAGCTTGGCAACACCCTCTCAGATAGAGATATTAGGTATTTTATTAGAGCTAGAACTTGAAAATAATTTATTTATTTTTGAATAAGTTTATTACAAATAGAAACTTGGAGTGGCAATGGGTACACCCTGCGCCAACAGTTACGCCAACATAGTGTTGACGAACTGGGAGAGTAATGTTGTTTTTTTTGTCATCACATATATAGTCCACACCTTCTATTTTACAGTAGATTTATGGATGATGTTTTTATTCTGTGGCAAGGGATGAAAGATTTATTAGTGCAGTTTGTAACATATGTGGAGAAAAAAAGTAGTTGTTTTAGGTTTTCACTAAAATGTCCAATACATCTATAGATTTTCTGGATGTGAAGTTAAATATACATGATGGCCTTATTGACAGCTCTCTGTTTAAGGCAGAATGTAGAAGAAATTGGACTATTACTTCGTACCAGTATGCATCCCACACATGTTTTCAGAAATGTTACTAAAGGACAGTTTTTGCAAATGTCCAGATTACACACTAATGATGAAGAATATACCCAAGCTAATGATAGGCTAGTGGATGATTTTTTAGGAAGAAGATACAAGGCCTCAGAGATAATGAATGTGATGAATGATGTTATTGAACTACAGTCCACTATCAGTAGACTACATTATAAGCAAATAGTATCAGATGAAGATTTGATAGCTAATGATAGAGCTGGACATATTAATTCATCTAATAATATGTCACTACAGAGGATACCCCTTAACTACAGTAGTAACATCAACAGAGTATGTGACATCATAAACAAAAACTGGCCCGTATTGTTGTCTGATGACAGGATAAAAGGGATTTTAGGTAATAAATCTCAGTTTACTTTCAAAACGAATTTTTCACTTAAAAGGCAACTTTGTTATACATCCAGTTTTAAAAGTGAGATCAGTTCTTTCAGGATGGGCACATTTGCTTGCAGGAACTGCAAGACTTTCTCACTCATGTCCTGTAATAATACTTTTTAACATCCTGTATCCGGATGTAAGTTCACGTTCAATTTTTATGCAGACTGTAGAACTAGTAATCTTATATATTTTACACGATGCAAGCTTTGCACTTCCTTTTACATAGGCAAAACTAACAGGATGCTAAAAGAAAGGGTTTTGCAACATATGTGTGACATTAGGAAGGGGAATATATTGAATGCGTTAGCTAAGCATAAAGCTACTAACTATCATTCTTTTACCTTTTCAGTAATACAAATTGTTAAGTGATGTAAGGGGAGGTGATATGGTTAATAAAACAGAAGTGGCTGAAATTAATTGGATTGCTACTAAGCAGGCAGATAAAATACCAGGCTTAAATAGCACTCTGCCTTTAAAACTAGCCCTTAAGACAAGGGCATTACATCACTAATTGGAGTATTTTTATTGGTTGTATTTTACTGGTTGAACTTTGATGTTTGATTGTACTTGATACTGTTTTTAACGTTTTTTATATGGATCTGATGAAACACTGAATGTGCAAAAGCGTTTATCCTAATTAAACTATATGTTATTAGCTGTGGTGGTCGCTGTGGTTTGTTGGTTTACTTTAATAATGGTCAACTAGTTTGTTTTTCTGGGGAAAATTTTGCAGAAGTGATCATTTGCTGAATTTTGCTTTTGATTTATTGAGTTTGATAAATAGTTATTCGATGGTTTGTGTTTTTAAAAAAATGACGTGTACCCCACATAGCTATATGTTATTGTGATATGACATTTCTGAACTATACAATGCTGACAGCAGTAACAGGCATGTTGTCACTACTCACCTTCTTGCAACACTCTACTAATGTCTAGTATTTCTCTGCATACACTGAACCTCTCAACTCCCATTGTGCACATAGCCATGCCTTGACCTATGTACAGGGACCATTGCTTCCCTTGTAGCATGGCTTCCTGTCTGTGCACATAGGCTATACTCTACCCCATGGGGCATTTACCTGTCATGCCCTTGTGCTACATTCTCCAGCATATTCATCCCCCCACCAGGACATTCACCTGCCATGCATTATGCTATGTTCTCTACCATGGTCAACCCTCCAGATGGACAGTTACTTGACATAACCCTGTGCCATGTTACCTCACCCAGTCTACTGTTCCAATCATTTTATGTTGCTGTCAAGCACCATGGGTGCTCAGTGCAGTGCAGTGCAGAGATACATTACCTGGCATCTTATCCTCTTTCATAGTATCTGTATCACAACTCAAATAATTTACCTCCGAATTCCTATTCCTGACTTGCTCATCTTAATGGGATCTTCCAGAATAGGGTGACTCTGCTTTTTGCCATACTAAAATTGGTCTAGTAGCACTGTGAATATAATAATGAGGTTAATTAGCATGATCTTCCCTGGACTGTTACCATAATGCATTGTGCTATCACACCCAAACAATGCTTGCATGCCTATTCAAGCATGTGTCCAGGTTAATGGGACATGCACATCGTACATGTGTTCTTGTGCACAGAGAAAAATAATACTGCAGTGCTATGACTCTGTGCTCATGACATGTTAGTTAACGTACCATTTGCTGCCTGACAGTGCACATCATACAATGTCCAAAACATGCAGCTATACACGAGGCTACAATTCATTCCTCATGAAGACCAATAAAGTGGACCTGACCTCTTTAGGCACTGAGGTCAGTAGACCTTCTGCTTAGTGGAGCCAGATATGGATGAGCTTTTACAAGGACCATCAGGAGCACCTGCTGGATAATTATGATTGGCCATTATATTAAGTGGATGCCTGGCACCAAATTGTCAGGACAGTGAGGGATACCACTAGCATCATCTAATCAGTTTAGCAGGGCAGGTGTGTGTGTGTGTGTGTGTGTGTGTGTGTGTGTGTGTGTGTGTGTGTGTGTGTGTGTGTGTGTGTGTGTGTGTGTGTATGTATATATATATATATATATATATATATATATATATATATATATATATATATGCAATTTTCTGTTTGATGCCTTGCCTTCTTTTAACAGAGTCACAGTGTACTGGTCTGTCCCTACTTCCCTATAATCTGCCATAGCTGTATTGTACAATTGCAATTCTATTGGTAATTGAATATCTGTTATTATTTTTAACTTATCGTTCTGTTTTTTCCTACCCTTGTACACTTGCAATTGTGGTGCAGAATATGCAGTGCTGATGGGCACCTGGGTTTATGCTAAATGACATTCTGGTGCTGAGTCACCATGGGTTGACAGGTCTGCCTCTCAGGGGGTGGGGTGAAGTTGACCCTGCTGAAGGTGATTTAGAAAGTTTGTGGCTCTCCAGTAGCCTCCATGGCCACCTCTGAGAAAAAGCAAGATGATCTTCTTCTGTGATTGACTCAGAGGAGTCCGTCTTGCTTGCCTGGGATCAAGAACAATGGCTAATCATGTCCGAGTTGCACCAGCACTTGGAATCTTGAATTATAACCACAGAGCACTTCCTGGTGCAGCTAGTAGAGTTTTACAACCAATATGCCCCAACCATCAGGCCACCAGACGCAGAGACTACTGATGATGTCAGCCATGCAGGTGACAGATGTCCTGGGTTGGGTGTCCTCATTTCTATTCAGACAGGTCCCCTGTGTCCCCAGTTCCCCCATCCTACTGTTTCTCTCCCTTATGTGTCACTCTCCATATCTTTAGTCTAGTACTCCCCATCACCAGTTGCCCTCCCACTGTACATCTACATCCCACCACCACTATCCCACCTTCTGTACCCATATGGCCCATATCTGTCTATGTTTATTTTTTCTGTCCATGCTACCTTCCCTCCTCCATCTATCCTTCTTCTCATAAAGTATAAAATGAGGCTTGTCGCACAAAATGGCCTTCTTTCCCCCAGCCTATATTTCCTTAAGGTTAGTCTTGTGTGTGATCTTCTGCTTTCTATTCCACATTTCTTCCTTTAATATGTCCCATTTTCTCCCTTTTTATGTCATGAACTGAGCTGGTATTTCACTATGCTGGCCCTCTGTGGCCTGCTGACATGCAAGCTGTGGTAATGCATGGCCTCAAGGATGCCACCTTACTCTTTTTGTCATTTCGGTCATGTGACTGATCATGGCACAGCCACATCACTACTGTTCAATAGCACAACTGCTGTCAGTAATGCAGTTGCTTTAACTTGCTATACAGCTCTTTTCTTCAAATGCTGACACTTTGCCAGTCTGACTACATAACTAAGTAGCATCAGGCTATGTTGGGGTATGAATTTGCTGATATTTAGTGTTGTGCATTTTTGAAAATGACCCACACCATGCACATTAATTTGTTATTGTATTTCATGATCATGAAGCTTACTGGAGTTGCAGTGCTCTCTTTACAGTGGCGGTCCATAGAGGGGGAAAGAAAAGGAGGAGCTACCCAATACAGCATTGTGAACAGCAACACACATTAAAACAGACGTCACAAAACAACAGTTTAACAATAAACACAGATGGCATTTTGTAGGCAAAATAAGACACTGCACTTTGTGTCAAAGGACTGAATGATTCAAGGAAGTTATCAAACATAATTAATAATGGTTATAAAAAGCAAACAAATAATTGAGAGCTCTTTTATTGATATAACCTTACAAGGAGAAGCACAGCTATGCAGAAGCAACAGATCAATGAACTCTGCATAATTACAGAACTTTAAATGGTGGTTTGTTTAATTGCCTCGCTAATATCTGATTTGACTTATCTGTCTTGTTCAGTTACAGTTTAACATTTTGTGCACTGCTTTTTTTCCATTCTCGATGATTCCTGTTTTATCTATCCAACTCTTATTGTTTCTTTAACGCCTTTTGCATTTGAAGCTTTTCTTACCTGGCATATAACAAAAATGAAATCTTCCCATCTGGACTTTTTCAGTCAAGAAAAGGAAAAATTAAATATATAAATAAACAAAACAACCTTTAGAGGAATATCTACAACATTTCCTGGTCATTCTAATAGTATGTTACTTTACTGCTACATTAACAAAACTGTGTTTATTATCTCTTTTTAATATTAATCTGAAGAATAATAATGTTATATACCCCTCTGTAATTTACTAGCATTAGAAGACACTGCTTTCCAGGACTTAATTCTGAGAAAGCTATGTGTTACACATGGCTGACCATCATGTAGTCAAGGCTTGGAAGCTTGACATGAACATGTTGGAAATATGGACACTGAATGTCAGAATATCAAATAACAGCAATATTGAAGCCCAGCTTTGCCCTCCTTCCAGACCCATGTTAGCACTTATTCCCAGTTCCGGAGCAGTAGGGTGTTTTCGGGATTCAAGGTTGCGGTCAACATGGTATATAGTCAATATTCCAACTCTGTGGTGCATTTTGGGGTTTCCAGTGGTTGAGTTTCCAAGACTCAACTTAATAGTAAACCACTGGACATGATTTTCTTGAAACCATTGTAATTTCTGCAAAACCTGAATATGGGTTTGTCAGCATTTTCTTAAACAGACTGTTGTGACCGGACATGGCTTACAACACTTTTAATTCTGTTGAAATGTTTTTACTATTCCTTGCCTTCCCTGAGTCTTGTTGTGGCATTGAGATCAACCTCTAGCAGCTGGTCATTTCTCTCATCTGTAGAGTTTAATCTTCCCTTAAAGGTATATGGAGAAGCTTCTAAGGACTATAAAAGATGATAGCAAACTCCCCCAGCTTCCCATTCCAGAGGCATCAGATTCTGGAATCTGTACTCAGGTCATAACTGGCAATGTCTGGATATGTACCACCACCTCCACCCCAAGCCCATCCTTAATGCTAAGGTGACCACAGAAATCTGCATCACATATGTGGGCTACAGAACCTATCGATGAGCTTCATGAATGATCCAGAATTTAACAGCATCAGTGATCTGACAAAATATTCTAGGTGAATACATGATGGAGATCTTTCTATGTACTTCTATACCAGAGTTATAAATGTTGAGAAAACGGAGACGGTACAGTCTAGTTATGGTTCCTCTGTGCAATTAGGTCATTCATATACAGAAACAATGTCATCCTAGACTGATCATAGAAGGCAGCCTTTAAAGAAACAGGGGGAAAGTATTCAGGATCTGACAGTGAAATACAGGCATAGCCGGTCTTAGGCATAGGCCATCTAGGCGGCCGCCTATAGCGCCGATCTAGCAGGGACACTTTTCCAGTATTTATTTGGTGGTAGGTAGACCAGGATGGGGGCACCGGTTAGTGTGGTGGGGGTGCCATGGAGCCCTTTTGCTTAGGGCAGCAGTTGACCTAAGGCCACTCCTGAATACAGGTCTACTCAACCTGACACTCAAATACAAAAAAAAATGATGCTATAATTTTCCCTTCAAGCACGGGGGAGGAGAAGATGGCAGGTCCTTTGCATCCTTGACCCACTGCTATGGAGTCTTACTGCTGCAATAAAAATGACAAGTCAGCATTGAAAGCAAAGTCAGAAAAATGAAATAGCCTTGTCTCAGTAATGGTAACTACTTACTGTGAAACAAACAATTTTAAGTTTATTTAATTTGTTGGAAAAATTCATTGAATGGAGTAAACCCTGTCAGTATAGAACATCTTGGTTAAGTTCACAGTAGCACACATCTGAAGGATTTTGTGGAAGGCATGAATATATATTGCAAAGAATCGGCTGTTATATATGGCATCACATTATGAATTGGTTATGTCCAGCTCTCTACTTGGTCAAAGCACTTGTTATCTGTAAAATGAATAATTTGTACATCTATGAACAAGATGATCCCTGGATAACCTTCTCTCCCTCTGTTTGTACATCTATCTTGGCTGCTGCCTCATAATACATTGTATTTCTCTTCTACTCAATACAATCTTTATATCCTTTATTATGGCTGCATAACTCAGACTTAGCTTGTAACCATAAAAAGATGCAGTTCAATAAAAATCATACCGGTATATCTTGCATATAAAGTCTAAATACCTTAAATAATATAATCACTAATAAGAATTCCAAACATCAAATAAAAGAACAGCAGTGAAAGCAGAGTGAATGGTTCAGTAGAAACTTCTTTCACATGCAATTTTGCAGGGTGGCTGAGCTTAAATGAGATGGCTACAGGCTCACAGAACCATTCATTCATTATCTAATAGTCCACTTAACCTGCTTAAGGATCATGGAGACAGCCAGAGCCTAGTTCAGTGCTCAGTGGATGAAAGGCAGTGAAGCTAAATCTGAATAGGGCACAGGCCTACTGCAAGATGTGCATATTCATACAACACACACACACACACACACACACACACACACACACACACACACACACACACACACACACACACACACACACACACACACACACTTCTGACAGTATGGGACTATTGTTAAAGATTACAAGAATAAAACATTTATTTCTAAATTATATTGAAAACCTACCTATTCAAATACATTTTTACATTTTGACAGTTGGCACCCAGTGCACCAGAAGAGGGCACTGGTGAAGGGGCAATTCGTTAAAATTGCCAGAATGGTTTCAGATGAACTTGACTTCCATGCTGAATGTGACACTCTTAACAATATGTTCATTAAGAGAGGATATCCTCTGGAATTTGTCAAGTCCATTGAAAATGAAGTTAAAATGAAAAAACAAAGGGTGCCATTGTCTAACTTTTATTTCATAATGGTGGGATTAATAACATTCACTCAAATGATAGAATGATGAACAACAGTTTTTCTAGAGCTTGCGCATTTCCTTTTACTCTTAATTTTTATGATATTAAAAACATACTGGAAAAGTTTTGGTCAATATTTATGTTAGACCAAGAAGTCTCCCAAGATCTTTGGGGAGAAACCTATTATTGTTTATAAGAAAGACTCCAGTTTCAAATCTTTGCTGGAAAGACCTAGGAAAGGAAATATGAAAGGTGGTTGTTCTAAATGTGACAGGTGTGGATAATGTTCATTTATGCTGGAAGGTGACTGTATTTTCATTAAGAATTATGGGTCTATACATCCCATTAAAAAACATTATTGTTTTTCAAAAAGAGTGGTGTATATAGCTAAGTGTGGGTTATGTGACGGGTTCTACATGGGAAAAACAAAAAGGGCATTATAGCAAAGGATGTATGAGCATTGCTATGACATTAAGTATAAAAATAAGAAGAATGCCCTATACAACCATGTGGAGAAATTTTCTACCCACTATTTCAGGGTTTTTTGCCATTGACCATGCTGACTTAGGGCCTCGGGGAGGGCCAGTTGATGAGTATTTGGAGTTCATGGAACTAAAATGGCAAATCAAACTTATTGCTAGTTCTTGTCCAGGTCTAAATTACCGAATTAGTATTATGCCTTTGTTGAAGCTTAAATCTATGTTTTACATGTAATTTTGATATGCGGTCAACTAGTTGTTGATTCTCAGTTTATTATTAGGGTTTAATACAATTTGACACAATTTGATACATATATTTTAGGTATTTTTACTTATTGTACAGAATTAATGTTTTTTCTTAAAGTTTTTTTATGTGTTATGCTTTATTTAGGAAGTGATGTATTTCAGAATTGAGGATGTGATGTCATGTCATCTGAGCTGGGGGAGGGTATATAAGCCATTTGTTTTTAATGTTCATTATGCTGACGAAAGCACTTAATCGGATTTGGTACAATAAACTTGTGTGTGGACTACCTGCTTCATGGTTTACTTGGATTTCCTTCCTCATTATCTGTGCTTCTAAATCTGAAGAATGTTTATCTTCTGTCAAAACAGGAGTAGGTAAGGGGTCTTCACAGTCTTTGATCATCACAAGAGTAGCAGATACATGTTTCTCAACTTAAACTTCTACAAATAGACAATTCATATCTGGCAGCAGACATTCCAGAGGAATGAATGGACTACAGGGCTGTCACTTCAGGGAATGAACATTTAAGGGAATTAGGGCTCAATAGTCAGAAGGCAATGGAGGTATAAAAAGTAATATTCCAAATATTGCTTATTCTGAAACCATTTTAAAATGTTGGTGTGAAATGTCACCATGAACACTACAAACCATCACTTAGTAAAATCTGTTTCCCATCCTTTAATCTGCTTTAATTCTGTCATGCAAAAAAAAAAAAAAGAATCTCTACACGTTATTAGTAATGTGGTGCACATACACAAAATACTGCTTGACTACTTTCCTATCACCTTTCATTTCTCTTGCAAACATCACAGCTTTATACTCAACAAAATTAGTTTCCTATCCTTTATTTGCTTTGCCACATACAATATCACTTTCTATGCACAACCAGCTATAGCATTTGAATTCAGTATCAATTCAGTTGCATGCTATATTCCCATAATAGACAGCATAGCTTTCTATTTAACAATACAATGCTATAAGTTGTTCCCAGTTACACATTGTCAAATAATGTTTGTAAACATATAAAATAAAGTAAAATATTTCATTACAGAGTGTGTCACAAATCATATGACCCAAAACGTAAAATAAAGTGTAACTTCCCCTTGTTTATATGGGCAAAATGACTTTATTGTCATCGATGTGCTATATCACTCATAGCACAGATATGCATTTGCAATCATTTTAAAATGTTACGTTTCTTGTCTGTGACCATAAAGACCACAATGATATATTTGCTTCCCAGTTACTTGGAGCACTAAATGACATTTGTAGACTTTGCTTTGTAATATTTGTCTAATCCTCTATTTTGCATTTATATATGTAATCACCTTATTTTTTTTTGTAACAAAGTCAGGACAGAAAAGGGGTTGCAGTGACCAAGTTCACCTACACCTATAAATAAAATAGTAAAATACTCCTCTTGCTTATACAAGTAAAATTAATTTCCCATTCTCTGGCTATTTTAATGTACACAACTTAATTTTCTACATGCAAATGAATTAATACAGCATCTAAAAATTTTGCTCATTCAACTGCAAACTACCTGAAGATCCAAAATCCTCTACCACACGCAGCTTTATTTTAGATATCATAGAATACTGTTTTTTTTTCTGATCTGTCCACTTCATCTTTTATCCTTTCGGAACTGAGCATTGGATTTAATGCTTGTCATGGTTCCTTAGCAGAAATACAGCATTTTAAATTGTGGAATGTAAATACCTACTGTCATGTTGAGAATAGGATTGAGTAACTTGGAAATTAAATGCCATAAATCATTTGTTGTATTCCAAATTGCCTGCATTGCAATACATCCCTCGGGTAGGCCTACTGTGGGATTCAATAAACTCTGTGTAGGCTTTGCGTGAAGCCTTCATGGAGTTTACATTTGTGCACGGTGAATAGCAGTGCTCATTGCATATTCATGCCACGCACCACATTTAAACTTAAATAAGCAAGGTTTCTTGGCTGGCAAAAGTGTTGCCGGCCATGAAACCATGTAAGTGAACACAGATAGCACTCCTGTTTAAATTAGAGCACTGAAGGTCTGTGGTTTTGTGCAGAATGCCACAGTAATCACCAGGGCTTCACAGATAGCTCTCCATCTCTTAGTGTAAGGCATCTGGACAAAGGCCAACATAATGGGGGGACAATGTCCTGGAAACAGGGACATATGTGACATATTTGTCCTATAGAAATGTGCTAAAATAATCAGAGGGTTGTGTTAAGATACATGTTCTGAAGGATTTGAAGTCTGAACATGAAATGTATGTAATTAATGAGGCACATCATTCCTGACATCATTCCAGTGATGTGGCAGAAAACCACAAATTTGATAAAAAACTCAGCTGGACATTCTGTGAAAATCTGGACAGTTGAGAGGTATGAATATGGTCCTAACACAGTACAAGACAGTGTATCTACAGGACAGATTATTGTGAAATCCCATTACTGGCATTCTGTGCTAAAGTTGTGTAAATGATCTATAAGGGTACATGGACTGCCATGTAAAATAAACACTCAAAGGAAGTGTGTGCATTAAATGGGAACACAGATGAATTGTAGGAATGAACACAGGGAAAGAGGACAGGTGAAACAACCTAATGTACAGCAGATGAGGGCATGTCAATGAAAGACAGCTGTAGCAGCAACACAAATCCCATATCAATATGGTACAGTAGGGACTGCACAGTGAAAATGTGTATTATGTGACTGTCACACAAAGTGACATAATGGGGAGAATGTCTGTGTGAGATAATCATCCATGCATGAATAATGTAGAGGACATCTATCAGGGATCTGAGATAAAATTGGGATAGGGTGCATATTGTGAAGCTGTGCAAACTGATTTGCCTGAATATGAGTGTAATCTCAGCAGAGGTCTCCAGTACGTGGGGCACAGGTAAAGGCTCATGGACATCATTAGACGAAGCAAGCACAATCATGGATGATATCAGAATAATATCACCTGTAATCCCATGCCTCTAACATAACATATCTGAATCAGAGAGATCGGAGATGATTCTGCACAAACACACTTGTACAACTATTATGATACTTTCATACTCTATGAGGGTAATTAAGCACACTGTCCTGGCATTGTAACATCTGCTGGAAGTGTTAGGAGGGACACTCCTATACCTGTACGCAACATTATGATCAATACAGGGTTGACTGGGTTGCATGGCATATATATATATATATATATATATATATATATATATAGAGAGAGAGAGAGAGAGAGCACATTCCACACTGTCATGAATGTTATCAAAAACCTATGTATGTATGTACTGTATACATCACCAGAACAAGTAGCACACATGCATCTGGTGTAACAATTTGATGGGAGTTCTGCACCATCAGACAGTAATGTTTATGCCACAAAAAGAATACCTAGGTATTGCCAATAAGCTGTGTGACAGCTCACTGTGACAAAGGTGGTACACTTCAGTTACATATCAGTGGAAGATGTGTAGCGAGGTACATGAAGAAGGGTGCATTGTACTCAGTTATTGGTGTGATGAAGTCTGAGAACTATTGAGGTATTATGGCCTCTGATGTGGATATCCTTCACATACTCAGTACTTGTGTTACATACAAGGGAGTAGTCAGCACTGTGACCACATGCTGGTAGATGTTCCACTTACCATCTACCCCAGGACACAGGTAACATAGCTATAGGTGTGATTATAGGTTGCAATGTCCACATTATACTTGGGTTGTGTGTTTGTATTCCTGACATAATAAATCCCCCATGTTTTCTTGTCATTGCAGATGTTGCCATGGCTGTGACAGCAATCTTTGATGTGTGTTGATACTGTCTGTATTATACTACTATCAAAGCTGGAGTCAATGATGGCCACAATCTGTAGTCTTTCAGGCAGCTGTTTGGACACAGGATGTGTATGTCATCTGTGATGTCCATTATTTAAATAATGGACAGGAAAAGGCCTAGCAGACTGCCCTGATGTATCTACCTGATCACTGGACCTGAGATATAGGTCACTTCACACATTCCAACATAGATGCCATGCATGTGATCCACTGATCTACCCACTTGGTGATGTAGCTGTTTATGGCCACAACTGACAGTGTTGATTTGTGTCAAATGTTGACCTGGTCAAGTTCAACAGGATGATAGTGTTTTCATCATGCATGCCCTCAATGACCTCTTTGAGGAATTCTATCAGATGTAGCAGACATGATGTAGCATTAGCAACTCACACAAGTCTGTTGCACACAGCCAGGATATTACTAGTGCTCATTTAGAATAGGTCCATGATGACATGTTGGTCTACCTCACAGTTGAAGAGAGTCAGGATGTGTCTATACATGCATGCATCAGGTGCTGTCCCCCCATCTTAGATGGATAAATGTTGATGTACACCCTTCTATGGGAAGATAGCCTGTCTGGAGGGTGTGTTGAAGAGTGTAGTCAACCGTATCAGGAAGGTGTATTTGCTGAGTCACACCATAGGTGATATGTGATGTTGTCACAGGCCTCTGATTCTGTGTGATAGGCCTGGATGAAGGTCTATCTTGATCTGGCCTAGGGTTTTGACACAATACCACACTGAAGTATCATTGACAAACTCTCACAGCTGGGGATTAACCCTTACATCACTAGATGCATAACCAGTTTGATCACTGAAAGAACACATACTGTGAAAGTTGGTGAATCAACCTGTACCAGTAGAGCTGTCACCATTGGCTTACCCCAGGGATCTGTGCTTGGTGCTTTACTGTTTGGACTCTATTTCTCAACAGTTCAGGCTAAAATATATGGCCTTTGGCTTACCGAGTTTGTTGTTTCTTGCATATTGTGTGCAATCACTGAATCCACTAATGATGATAACATATTACAGGAGGGGATAACACAGAGAAATGATTGGTGACAATGCCACATGATATACAAACAAATGCATAAATGTGTTTTTATTTTGTCCTTCTGCAAAGAGGAATTCCATTCTAATTACAGTATTGATAACAGTCCTGCTATGCTGAAACCCAGTCAAGCACTGAGAACACATGTAGATAGCAATCTGAACTTTGACCACCAAGTGTCCACACTGGTATTGAAAGCCTATGTTGTGCACATCATAAGTCATGCCATCATATTCAGATCTTTGGATTATATGACAGCACTGTACTCAAACCTCATCAGAACACTAATAGAGTGTAATACTCTCTTTTGCATGTATCTCAACAAACCACGTAGCAGCTGGGGAGACCACAGGGGCTTCTCACCAAGAAAACACAGGGCCTACAAACCATGCCATGATGTATGTGCATAGACTGAAAGCCATGTCACTGTAATCTGTATCATCCAGAATGAGGTGACGTCTGCCTGGCCTCCATGCCAGTCTCTAATCCTGCCCTGGTTGGAACAGTGCATCTCCACAAATCAGATATAGGTGATGACATCAGCTGTGTCTGTTTATGAGAATATGGTAATAGTGTCCCACATGCTGGTGTAAAAGGCTCTCTGTAATGTCAAGCAAGAGCGCAAACACACACACACACACACACACACACACACACACACACACACACACACACACACACAAACACACAAACCCAGTTGACTGCAGTGAGAATAGAACCCTTACCTATTTAAGTATACAGACTACAGACCTCTGTATTTAAGAGAAGCTCCACAGCACAAGTCTGATTTGGAGTGTCTCAGACAACACATTATAGCTGATGACATCAGCATTGTCTGTTAAGGAGAATATGGTAATAACTGTCCTACATGCTGGTGTAAAAGGCTCTCTGTAATGTCAAACAAGGGCACAAACACTCACGCCTACTTGACTGCAGTGAGAATACAACCACTACCTAAGTACACAGACTACAAAACTCAGTACATTAAGCAAGCACCATGGCACAAGTCTGACTTTTACAAGACTGCAGGTCAACTTAGTGGATAACATCAGCAGAGCATGTTGGAGAGAAGATGTTAGGAGGTCTACATGAAATGGATGTGTAGGCATGTGCAACTATAAAAATACTGCCGATCCATGGGATTGGAGTGACAACTGGAGGATACACACTTCTGCTCTTTGGGCTAGGCAGGCACATGCACACACGCACACACACACACACACACACACACACACACACACACACACACACACACACACACACACACACACTTGACTGCAGTAAGAACAGAATCCCTACGAATCTAAGTACACAGACTACAGAACTCAGGACTTTACATAAATGCCACAGCACAAGTCTGACTTTTACAAGACTGCAGGTCAAATTATAGTGGATGACATCAGCAGGGAATGTTGGAGAGAAGATGTTGGGAGACCTGCATAGGTTCATAGCTTTATAGGTCCATAGAAGGTCACTAGCCTAATGCCCCTAAAGCACTTACAATCCTAGCAGTTTAAAAACACAAGTATCCTTATTGAGCATAGTTAGATGGTCATCATTAACATAAAGATTTTGTGATCAGTAATGACTGGCCATGTCCATGAGGGACATAGGTGCCACCCCAGGGGTGAATTTATAATCACCCATCCTGTTGCCAAGGTTGAGCTTGAATAGGATCTTTGAGGAGCACTGCTTAACATGCAGTGGAAGCGGATTACAGAGGAGTGGCAATCACTGGGAGATATATTTGTTTCCCCAGCATGTTCTGTTTCTGTCATAGGCTAGGCTGAGATCCCTGGATCAAGTTATTCTTGCCCCATTTGATTTGCAAATGTCCAGCATTTCCAGTAGGGCAGGGTCTGAGACTGCTCTGTAGGCCAGGCATGGGTCACCTCTCAGCAGCCTGGATGACACTGAGTACAGTGACAGGTCTTTCAGGCTTTCCATGTTTGCCATGTTTTGGAAGCCCTGGCTTCTGTCAGTCACAAACCTCTGTGTTTTTTCCATTTGCTGCAGGTGTCTGGTGATATACAGACAGAAGGGAGAATTGTACTCAGTTAGTGGTCTGATAAGGGCAGATTACAGCAGAGCTATGATCTCCCTGGTCTTGGATGTGATGGCCTTATTTATGAGGTGCACAATGTACAATGTGTGTCTCACTACTATGGGCACATAGAGATTGAAGTGTAGATTGTTATCAACATGTGTTCCCAAATCTCATAACACTGTGATTGAGCTTAGAGGGGTGATATGCATATCATAATTAGCCGGGGTACTTCATTGGCAAAGGGGGCAATGAGGTATCTTTTGCCTTAAGGTTCAGTCAGTGAGCTTGCCACCAATCATTTGTCGGTGTCAGCCTCTTCTGTAACATGTTAACATAGTTTGGGGACTCTATATGACTGCATCCAGTTGCCAGTCATTTGCAATCTACCTTTGCATGGACTTCAGAGAAATAGTTTCCAAACAGTTGTGGGTCCAGCACAGATCCTTGTGGCATTCCATTGGTAAGAGGTCTAGTGGTGGAGGTGCAGTCTCCAGCCAGTTAGCTATCTGCCTAGTAATGTATGGTTTAATCCCCAGATGGGAGAGTTTCCACTATGATTCCTGAATGGGGGATAATGTCAAAGGCTTTGGTAAATCAACATAGTGGTATGTCCTGTTAGCCCTCATCCAAGTCTTTGGGGTCATTTTCAAAGACGTCCACAATGTTTAATAAACAAGATCTACCCTTGCTACAGCCAAAATGGGTCAGTCTAGTGTGTTGAAGGTCAACTATGTTCCTGTGGATAAGGTTTATGCCGATCCCTTTCCTAGCCTTGCAGATAAGGCTTTTTAGACTTATGGGTCAATAGTTCTCATTCCATGTTACCAGATTGCTGTGCATTGCATATCACACAACATTTGATATTAACGTCTGTAGTGTAGGTGATATATATGTGGAAAAAGTAGTGAGATACCAGGATTACAGTGCTTGGGGGAGGCAACACATGGCTGTATTGTAAATATGTGAATATTGTTAGATAGGGCCTTCCGTTTATGTTTCCACATGCAATTTCATGTCATAGACAGTAAATGGATAGTAAACAGCACTAATACATAATAATATTTACTTTTTCCATAGCAGGGTGAGCAGCAGATTTGCACGACAGTGGGCAAAGTGTTTGCTCATGTGAGATGCATAGTTAAGCATAGCACAAACATGAGCTGCATTGTGAAAAGTCTCAGAGTTAATATTGAGTGCATGAAACATTTGCTGCTTAACTGACTTTGTGTCAGCAGGTGTAAATGCATTGAAACATTTTTTTTTGAGACCAGATGATACTGGGTTTAAATCCAGGTGTATCTAATACTTTTAATGACTTTTAAATAAACAATGATAATGCAATGACATGAATTATTTATAGTACGTATGTTGCTGTGTGTTGGCATAGCACAGTGGGGTTAAGTGGCCTTGTGCTCAGATAACCACAGCATTGCACCACTGCTCACCATCACTGCACATTGGTGCATGATGCAAAATTCCTTGCAAACACAAAAGCCAAATAGTGAACGGATCCATTGCTTTTTCTGCTACTTATGTGTGTTGTGTGTGATTCTATTTTTTTTAACCAGATTATAGTTATTAAAATGGGGTATATAGGAAAGTGGTGAAATGGGGAGCAAGCAGGGGGAAGAACAAAAAGAAAGCAATACAGGAATGTGCAGAAGAGAGGTAGAAAAGAACCATAACTATCCATTTCTTTAACAATTTGAACTGAAAATATGTGCAGAATACTAGCTGAATTTGGACCATCACCCCCACAAAAAGGGGTGACAACCAAGCAATCATGTTGTATAGCCAACTGGACCAAGTCAAGTGTGTCAAGAAGACATGTGTAAAATGGAGAGTTTAGTATGGGACAATTTTTTGGAGGGGGGACAGGTGCCCATTTTTTTTTAATTCGGTAAGAGAGGACTGCTGGCTAAGGGACATAGTTATGTCTGGGTCAGGTAAGGTGCGTGAGTGAGGAGGCAAATGCAAACAAACAAGACAAGAGACAGGGATGGTGATGGACACAAAAGGTTGGGTGACAAAATGATTGGGGTGAGGAAGGGGACAAAGCAGGCTCATGGACATCATGCTTGGAGACAGTGAGAATCGAGTCCTCACCCACTGGACTGTCATCATTGTCCCCTTACTCCACTGGCAGCTGGTACTTGATGTCTCCTCCTCCTACAGACCATGAGGGAGAGTAGCCTCTCCATCCACTCTAGGCATACAACAATGGTGCAATGCACAACCCTATGTACCATTCCTGGCAACTCCCTATTGGTGATGAAATCACCACCTCCACCACAGTTCCAAGAGGGTACCACTGCACCAGCTTCCAGGGCAGTATACCTGAGGGCACAGGTAGTGCAGGGGCAGCAGAGGTAGTGTAGCCATCTTGGCTATAAAATGTGCTGGACATCAGTGCTGGAGCCAGTGAAGTGTGGGGAGGCTGATCCACTGGGGCTGCCCTACCTCACTGTGCTGTGTAGCATTTAGTCATGCGGCACACATGGATGACATGGAGACATTTTGATGACACATAACAGAAAATAAAAAAGGAGACATAAGGGTTGGGGTGAGCAAAAAAAGAGATAAAATGTGTGCCATCATATGTGACATACAATGCATGAACACAATTATACAACTCTTTTATCTCAAGTATTACATTTAAGTATTCATCCTAACTGATACACACTATACTAAAGATGTGCATATGCTGCACATATGCGTGTCCCAATTATACAGATTACAGTTTACAGCAGGGCATTTGTGCCACTGGTATAGAGTTTTTAATTTAATATAAATATTATTGAATAAATAATAGTATTATATAGTTGGGAATTGTAGTATTTGAACCCACAACCTCTGACTACAGTCTAATATTGGACTCCTACATTTGGTTTCTTCTACAGACTAATGCATACATACTTCCTTTTACAGTTGGGATATGCATGCTCAATTTGATACAACTGTATAAAAGACCCAAAAAGCTATCTTTAACTTTTAATGCTACAATAACACTTCTCATCTGCTGCATACATACCGCTTGCTTCACTCAGTCTCTCCAATCGAGTACCATGAGCCTGTCACTTGAACTCATGTTCAGTGGGAGCTGGGGAAAGAACAGAAAAGAACACAAGAGCATTATACATAAGTACTTTCCTATTGTCATACTTACACAGCTTTGGAATGTCCACAGTCTCAAATTCCTACAACCAACGGTTGAGAGTATCCATTTTTCTTTTGCGTAGGTCATTAAAGTGGTGCCTACATTGCCCTCCAATGCATGAGATACCAGTGGTACAGGATACAGCCTGGGCCAAACTATTCCACACCTCAGATTTGTGCTGGGAGCCAGAATAGTCCCCCTACAGAAGCCTTTGGCTGTGGTGCTTTACCAGTTGTTCAATAAATATCATGGACTCCTGGACACCTCACCTCACCTCTGTGCCGTAAAGTGTGCACCCTCCTCTCCAATGCCAGCCATTTCTACCAGCTGAACTAGAGCAATGGAAACTGATGCTTTTTCACCAATTCCAGTTATCATGTTTACTGGTAGTGTGTAAACCCAAGCAATTATGCTAACCGCATTTGCACAATGTTAAGCAGAGCACAGCAGTGCCAAGCAGGGAGGAATTAAATAAATAGAAATTGGAAGGTTAATCTGACACTTGGCCTTAGTTTTAGGGGTGTCTACTCGTGTAGCCTGGAAATATATATTGGAAACTGGAAGGTAACTGCTAAGTGAGTTAAATTTGCAGACATGCACTGGGGGACATACATGTAATGACCTAACATATTATTTTCCCTTTATACACTTAAAAAAATTTACTTTTACAGTGTCGGATTCAAACCTAGGCATAAGAGACAAAACATTTTCTTCCACAGTATTGATTTTTCATGTTTGCCATAGAAGAAGTGCTGCTCAGACATAGTCAGGCATCATACATAAATACAGGTGACAGTTTGAGCTGTTACACATGCATGTGTGTGACCTGACAAGATTATTGGCTATACATCCAGTTGTGTATGTGTCTTATGTAACTGTGAAGGCCATGCAAATCCAGATAGCAGAATTTACTTACAGAAATCGAATAGACAGTATACCCTCAGCCACACATCTGAAAACACAATAATAGTGTCTCATCCCTCGTACATGTAATTCATATCAGCTCCACTATCTAAAGTGTTATAAGTGAGAGTAAATATAATGCGAAGTAGAACAGCAGTAAAAATGTTTGGACTATTGTGTATTAGAACACAGAAGCATGTGTCTAGCAGTCTTACACTTACACCCGTTGCCACAAGAATATTGAAATGCCACCCGTCTATTTTTCAGTTCATTGCTATAAACCTCACTGCCAAAACAGTAAAAATAGGCTGCACACCCTGTACTAGAACCCAGGACCATTTGTACTCTAGCCCTACACTTACACCTGCTGCCACAGGACTATTTACATGAAATTTCCTAATTTCCTAATCATTCTTAAGGTCTCTGTGTTAACCGCTGCACAACGCAGCCTAGCAGGTTTGCAGTGTTGTTGTTGTTGTTGTTGTTTGTCTTTCGGCTTTTCCCAGTAAGGGGTCGCCACAGCGGAACTCCGGTTCACTAATGATTGACAGTAGATTTTTATGAAATGCCGAGGTGCCAGCTCGACGCTCAACCTTCAACGAAGGCATGCCCATTTGTGCACGCATGTCTTTCGAACGCTACCCAACCGTGGGGAGGACATGCAGACTCCACACAGAAGGCACTCCCAAGCCCAGCCGAGAATTGAATGGGAGAACCTCTTGCTGTGACTGTGCCTAACAGAATTAATAGAATATATCTAGTTTCAATTATTGTCTGTCTGAGTCCTGTCTGCAGATGTTCGATGGTTGCAGCTGCTGGGGAACACTGCTAACCTCCCCACAATGCTGCTAAGCTCATTTGTGCAATGAAATACAGAAATTCTAATATTGTATTATTTTTTACTTTTGCCCTTTTACAGACACCCTGTTTGCAGGTGTTCTATCTGCTTCCTGGGTGGCTAACTATTCCAGTTTGCACACTAATGCGCTTTGTGCAAACAAGATAAGCACAGCCAAACCTGACATTCATGTTTCACCTTTTTTCGTGTTTGCATTAAGTGGAGCACCACAGAAACACTGGCTCAAAAAAAAAAAGAAAGAAAGAAAGAAAAAGGGACAAGTGATCTCTGACATCCACACTAGAAAATATTAGTACACATTAGATATTTCTACATAGTCTGGATTTGAACTATCATTCCAATGAACCTTCAGAGCACAGGAAGGGTGCCTTATCCCTCTTTGCCACACAAACAGCTTTGCAGCAAGGAATGGAAACATAAAAGGAAAAAGTAGTTCAAATGAAGCAAAGCAATCTATAAAATAAGTACAACAAAATGTTTGTTAGTACACATGAGATATCTACATAGGTCTGGATTTGAACTCTAACTACAATGAACATTTAGAACACAGGAAGGGTGCCTTATCCCTCTTTGCCACACAAACAATTTTGCAGAAAGGAACTGACATCATTCTGCATACGACCAACTGCAACATCATCTACAGCAATATAAAACCATATAACTGTTATTTGCAGATTTATTATTTTTGGATGTAATGCACTAAGTGATCACACAACCAGTTATGAGTATTGCTTGCAGATATAGAGCTCTATCTTACCTCTCTGTGTTTGTTGGTCATTCATCTCCTTTCTTACCAGTAATCTGAGACATGCAGTCTGTAAGCCATTCTATATCATTGTCCTAAAAATGTGTGAAGGCATTAAATGGCAATAACATCATATGCATTTGCCAACAAATGAAGGGGTGGTTGGATGTTAATTAACATAACCTGTGAATTTTGTGCTGCTTGCTTACATTTATAACCTCAACAAAATTACATCTAACACTTTGTAAGTCAAACCTGATACACCCACTGGATGTAGGACAGCCTGCAGTGCTGCTGTGTTTTCCTACTCCCAACCAGTAATCATTCACAGTTGTAATCCATTAAAAGCAAACACTGAGAGAGTGCCTGCACTATGTTTACATTTGTTACACAGAGCCAAATATTTGGGATTCAGCAATTCTAATGAGTTCACACCTGGTTTGCATCTTCACAGTGCTGACAGCCTGAATGTACACCATAAAAAGGCAACTGTGTAGCTAAGGAAACTGAAGGTGAGGAGACTTGTTTATGTGGAGAACAAAAAGAGACTATTACTTTGGGATATATCTGCACAGAGAATTACTGAACTTGAGAAGGTATGCTTGCATTTTGTCAGCTACATACTAAATACGCTGTAATGTAATTATGAAAAATCTTTGTAATAATTTAATATATATTATTTTGATTAGCAAAGGCTTTTACACTTTTATCTGTATGCATTAGTTAGAAGTGTACTGATGGCATGGGCATATTTGTCAGGACATTTCAAAGGTATACATTATTGGCAATACCTTAAAATAGAATGTCCTGTGTTAAATATGTAGACATGTTTCAGGGATAGTTCCTTTGATATAACTTTTACCATTTCAAAGATGGTTTGTTAGCAAAAACTGTCATTTGCCTGTTCTTTTTTTTTTGGGGGGGGGGGAGCAAAGCTGCATTTCTGTTATGTCAAAACAAGGATATGTTTCTATTGTTACTCTCCTTTTTTTGCATCCAGCCTGTTGTTCGTATTTCAAATCTCTAGACTGTTTCTCCAGGGGGTAATACTGAAATGCTACCTTTTCTATTTTATCTGGGAGCACTATTTTGTAGTTATGTGATACATATGTGTATTATCCTTCTGTTGTCTTTTAGGACACCTAGGACTATGCCATCTAGGCATCTCAATCCCCAAAACCCATCCTTCACTGACTCTGAGAATCAGGTCATTGTTTACACTTTTAGGCAACATTGTGCCTTTCTCCTTGAGGGGGGACATGGAGATATGTCAGTCAGAATGCAGATTTGGCAGCAGAATGTTGCAGATGTTAATGCAGTGGGTCACCACAACAGGACATATGATCAGGTGTGCTTTAGAGCCACTGACATGATCTCATCTGCACAGAGGAGAGTAGTTGAAGTGTGCCATGATTGGAAGGGTACCATGGAAGACCTGCTGCAGAGCTACCACTAACAGCAAATAAAGAATAATCATCCACTGCCAGGGAACCAGACAGCTCCCAGGAAAGTACAGAACAGCATGTCCATGCCATCGGTGCTACTGTTTCAAGGTCAGCAAGCATGTCCCAGGAAGGACCTCTATGTAGGCTTTTGTATCTTAATTGTTGAATACTGTCATATAGTCACAAGAATTTTTTTTTTTTTTTTTTTGGAGGGGGATTGAAAATTGCTACAGTTAACAACAAACTCTGATTGATTAGCTTGGGTTGGAGTTGTCATCCAAGTACTTGTTGAAAGTATAGTTAATGGACATATAACAGGGATAAATTATTACCACCCTGTGTTACTGATAATTGTGATGATGTTGTTCTTACCTTTTGCTTAACTTCTTCCAGGACCATCTGGCGTACAGAGGATTCCATCATCTGCACATGGTAAGCCAGACATTTTTATATCAGTACTGATGAGCAATTCAAAAAAATATTTTTAGTATGTAATGTTGATATAAGGATTGTTGTGTGTATGCTGCACTGTCTAATAGTGGCAGCACTGTTGTTTTGTTAGCATATATTGGAGTATAGTAGTCTAGGTATTAATTTTTCCTGTGTTCATTGCTTATTATCACAGGTGACAGTGGAAGTGTGGAACTTCTACCACCTGATGTCAGAGTATCAGCAGACTCTGATGGTGATGGTGGCCAAACAGAAGCACAGTTGAGGGGTCCAGAAGTTGAATCTGACACTGAGGTTGACATACAGTCATCCCCTCAAATTCCATTGGACACATCCAGTAGGCCCATGCCTACCCACTCCAGTAAGCCCACAGATATTGGACAGGTGGAGGGTGAGACAATTGATCAGGGAAGTGTGGTTATTCCAGTTGCAGTGCCTGTTGACTCTGCCCATAGCCAAAGTGTGGATGACGTGCCATGCAGGAGGGTTGTTAGGGGTGCTCAGAGAAGGCCTGCTGTCCATCGTCCATCTGATCCAGGTGTCTCTTCCTGTGCCACTCAACATATGTTTAGGGCCATCACGGAGGCACCAGCATGTTCACATAGGTGCTCTAGAGAAATGCTTAGGGTTGTAGATGTGGCATGGGCTGACATGTGTGACTGCCTAAACCGTGTTGCAGATTCAATGGATCAGATGAATGACACACTGGAATGAGTTGTGTCTGTGATGGAACATCTGCTGGGTAGGGGATGGCATCCTCATGGGCATAGGTCAGCTACATCATCTGCTGTTAGCCAACATGCCCAATCATGCTCCCATAGTGTCAGTAATTCCACTGTACTGTCAGTGGGTCAGCTGTCCACACCCAGACATGGCAGACCATAGGGTTGTGGTCCTGGTTGTACTTGTGTAGGGAGCCTGTCCAGCAGACATTAGTCACATTCAGGTAGCAGCAGTGCTTCTGACCATGGACATGGATGTGCCAGTGCAAATCCTGGCAGAGCTAGTTCTCGTGTTCAAGGATGACAACAATGAACTGCCACCTCTACCATGCATGGCTCACACCTGTCTGACATACCAAGATGTAGAGCTAGCACAGAGCTTGCTGTGTTCATGCAGACATTACACACCAATTTCACCTTCAGGACCCATACAGACACACACACAGCAGTTACATGGTTCAGCCATGCAGTTTAAAATTAATTTTGTCTCTCAGTGGCCATTTGTTGCTTTATCCAAATGTCTGCATGCTCATCTTTCTTACTCACAGACACTCACTGACCTTTTGTGTCAGCCTGGGCTTTCTGCCTCCCACAACACCCTGTGCAAGTGATGATAACTGTCTCATATCCCTGTTTTGTGTGTTTTGGATTCAGGGATACATAAGCTTTGTGTCTGATTTTCTGGGTGCATAGCTGACTTAGTGCTTTGTGTATCTGCATTTGTGATGTTGAGCCAGTAATTATACTTTTGACTTATATTGGTCTTAGAAAGTTAGACAGTTGATAGCATCAATATTTTCCAGCTTTATTGTGAATGATCTTGTGAGGGTTGTGAAGTCTGAAACTGCAATGTGTATCATTACTTTCTAACTTCTCTCTTTAATGATTTTCCAGTACAAATGTATGGTGCTAAACTGAGGGTATGTGATGACCATCAGTACTTTTGAGAGGTATGACTGTGTGAATCTTTAATGCCTGAGGCCTACTACTTAATAATGGACACATACAAGTCAAATAAGTCTCTGCTGTCACATGTTAAGGTCATTTCTGTACAAATCACCCACCTTTTACTTGCTTACACTACCAAGTAACAAAATGCAAGGATATGCCAGTCATTCATATTATTACACAATACACTCCTGATTTAACACTTACTTTATAAATCCAGCAGATGCAACAGTTTTAGTTCAGGACTAATTCTGTCTGATGCAAGTAGCTCACAGCCAATACATGGGAAGGTAAAGGCTGTGAGAGTTGCCTGGCATCAATGTTACTATATGTATGTGCATAGGAGGACGATTTTAGGTGCATAGATGGTGAGTGAGTGTGCTATGCATTATCTCTTAGCCAATGTGAGGGCATACCTATGTCTGCCTACACCCACAGCAGCTGCTGCTTCCTCTCTGATTCCTCACCTGCATGTGGCTGTGGTGACCTTGGCATTGGTGGTGGGATGTGTGCTCCTTCCCCTTGTCGATCCTGCTGATGCTGTTTTCTCAGAATGATGTTGTGCAGCATGGCACATACTGTGAATATTTCAGTACATGTCCGTGGATTGTACTGCAGGGCTGCCCAGATGTATCTAGGCACCTGGAACAGTGAGGTCCACAGGCCAGATACATGCTCTATGATATTTCTGGTTTGAGCTTGTGCCTCATTATGACGTTCTTCATCCGGTGTGTATGTGCATTTCTAATGGTTATCATCAGGCACAGTTCCAGTGCATAACCTGCATCCCCCAGTAAATGACCCTGTGAGATATCCCTCCTAGTGAACATCTGATACAGTTGGGTGGTGTGCCAGATATGTGAGTCATGGTAACTGCCAGGATTGCCAGCACACACATTCAAGATGATTCCCTTAGCATTACAAACAACTTAGCAGTTAATAGAGTGAAATCCCTTTCTATTAATGTACAGCCTTCCCTGTTCCCTGGGTGTTGCCTTAATTTCTACATGTGTGCAATTTATGGCACCCACCACTTTAGGATAGTGTACTACAGGGTAGAAATCCTGCATATTTCTGGCCCTATCCTCAGGAGTATGGGAAAATATGTGGTCACTAGCATGTTGGAGCATAGCATTCAGGAATTTATGAGGATCCTGGATGCTGATGCCTGTAACACCCCAGCATGTCCTTTGTTGGTCTCTGAAAGTTACTTGTAGATAAGATTCTAAGTGCTACACATACCTTTGTCTCCACTGGGATGGATTCCCCTTGGTTTGCCCTTGCTCTGAGTTGAGGACAACAGAAGTTGCATTGTTCCTGTAGTCTGTCTCAATCCACCCTGTAACACTCTATAATTTCCACATCATCTAGGTTGTGATAACTTACCTGGGGTCTGAAAACTCTTCTCCTTCTTGGCCTTGGTCTATTAGCAGCAGCAGCAGCATATACATTAGCCTGTTGCACATACACATGAATTAAAGCAACGACAGCCCATAACATTCTTTCTGTGTTGATCCCTTTCCATGGCTGTATTCCAATAGGTTTTGGAATTCAGAAGAAAAAAAACAGCACTGAGTCTACATGGTTGCCTTATAGCTTTTTGAATAGTTCCTCCATCTTGGATTGGTTGATTAGCATACAATTCAGCGACTTATGCTGTAATTTGTATGCCACAGTGTTGTTTATTCTGGACCCTGCAACAGTTTTTCCCACCTTGGCCACTAGAATTTTACATGTGACTATAATGTAATTATAAAACCTGCTTTTCAAATACATTTTCCACATTTGATAACTTGCAATTGTCTGTTTTCTATTTTTTTGTTTTCTAATTTGTACTTTTTCCTTTTCTGTAATTCTGTGAGTGTTTCCTACAGTGCTCCTGGCTAATTAAGGTAGGACAGGCTAATTATGATAGCGATCTTCTACAGAAAATTATATTAAGACTGTGAACTGTGTGGAAAACTGTAGATTTTAGTTTTCCTCATTACATTTTTGAGGACATCCAACTGATATTATGCAGCAGATCTTATCGCTTCCATCCCAAACATAGATTTCCTCAGGTTTGCTGCCAGTAATGCTTACCCCTAGCCTTAAAAAACAATAAAGATGTCCTGAAGAAATGCAATCCTCTTTATCTTGTTGACCAGTGAATTACTACAAGTATCTGTCAGAAATGACCAAGTGCTGCAAAAGGTAGTCATGTAGCTAGTGTTCCTCACTTCCTTGCAGTGCCATGGTCAACCCTCAAACCCCAGCAATGGCAACCTGACTTCAGAAAAGAACAGTCTTGCAGCTTCAATGCAAGCCATCAGGTCAGCAGGGTTAGAGGGGCAGTTTACTTGGCTGGTGTAATGTCACATAAGATATAAGAGGTGTTACTGTACTCGGTGTGCTACACAATATGAGAGGGGGGTAAGACCATGTTACACCTACCTTTACATTTCTCTACCTCCACACATCATGCAACAGGTCATCTAATTTTTTAATGTTTACCTTTTCAATTTACATTTTATGAGAGTAGCAAAAGAAAAAGTGGTCAGGTGAGAACCTGGGTCATGCCTGCAGCTTTAGAGAAGTTCACTGCATCAGGTTAATTAAATGATCAGTTTTCTTGGAAAATGTAGTTACCCAAGCAATCACTACCCTTGAATTGCTACACAGCTTAGTGGGGGATAAATAGTCACTTTGCACACACCCTTTCCAAAGTCTTCTTCCACACTGCACCAAGCATGTCATCTGACCAGAATATCCTTTCAATCTACATCCCACAAGTGCAGCAAAGCAAAGAGTGGACAACACAGAGGCTCTTTGTCAATCTTCATGAAGCCTGTACAGTGAGAATCCAAAGACCTGTTGGACTCATCCTTCTATATTTGATTCCCATATGCAAGCTACATACAGAAAAGTGTAAAACATTGAACAGGGCATTAACATAGTGTTGCCTCACTAAGGGAATCACAGAAAAAAATGCATTAATGCAATAAAATTGGTGCAGCTTTCAGATGCTAAGTGCATCTGTAGGCTGTTTAAATTCTGGAGTACAGTCATTGACAGTATTTTGTCACTATCAGGCAACATAGAATTGCAATTATCAAGTAAATTCATGCTGCTAACCACAATGCAAAATAAAGTGAAATATTCATTTTATTGATATTTATATATAAATTTTCATTATTGAGTATCACATAGCGCCCGTTAGACAAAAAAAAAAAACCATGTTGCTGCATGTTGCATATGCCTTAAAGAGTATTAACAAATTATATTTCCAAACATATAAAATAAAGTGAAATATTCTTTGACTATAACTGCTCACGAACAAGTACCACAAAATAGCATTTCCTCTCAACTGTAGAATTAATACAACCTTCAGATAACAAGCAGTATTTCATTCTACCATGCAGGGTTTTCACTTATAATTTCTCACCATCAGGTATCACAGAGTAGAAATTTCCGCTCATGTTGCTGTATACTGCTTCCCCACTAAATAGTGCACTAAATTATATTTCAAACATGTAAGAGAAGCATCCCTATTGCTTTACTTATTTTTCATTGATATGCTATTCATCTCCCATGTTCACACTCACTTGCTATTAAGCTACAGGTAGAACATGTTCCAGACTACAAATTCTGCTTTGCTGCAGCTGAACACCTGTGTCTTACAAATCACATAAAACTATATTTATTGTATTTGTTTTTTTAGTTGATCATGTTAGTTCCCTAGGCATAGCCTATCCTGAAGGGAGACCAGAGGTGCCAGTCAGAATAACTAGGGAAAATGTTATCACCGCGAGTGGGTGAACACTCATGCACAGCAGCATGGAGGAGACTAGAATGGAGTGTGATAGTAGTTGCTGGAGGTTACCAAGTTATATGCCAGATGACATCCTGCTGAAAATGTTAAATGGCAGTGAAACTTTTAAAAATTCTAGCAGTCTTTCCAGCAAAAGTGTAAGAAAAAAATCATCTTTTATTGGAAGAGGAAATGAGGTTACAAGTAGAACAACAAGTGTGAAGCAGAGGACCCACAAAGGAGCCAAGAGCTGAGTAACCTTGGATGAAGCTACACATAGTTATTCTGAAAGTGTGTATGCTGAAAGGAATTCTGGAAGTCTAGGAAGTACTCTAGTCAAAAGAAATCATCTGCTGTTACTGGGTATCCCAAATGTGGCGGATTATGACACTACCAAACAGACTGTTCATACAATTAAAATGAAGCTTGATGCTGGACTAGATAGATATGCTATGCTGACCTCTTTGATGTAGACTCTGGGATTTAAAATTCAGGGCATAAGGTCCATTATTAGTTTTAGTTTGGAATGGAAACATTTTGTGATATAACTTTTTGAGTATTTTACATTGGCAAAAAATGCTGTTAAATATGCTGATACATCAAATATAAGTTTATGGAATTCATAGGTTGTTCTTCGCTTTAGTGTTCAAGCAATAAGAACATCTTTTTCAGTTCAGAATGCCCATAATTGTGAAAAAACACAAAGTTATTTAAATGAACTATATGTGTATGAAATGAAGACTGTAAATCCAAAAGGAATATCCATTACCAAGTTTGGTTGTTATACAGCAACATACTGCAGCATTAAAGTACTGGAGCCAGCCAAAAATGTTCTGATTCCTATGGGAAGAGGACCATTTAAAAATAACATAAGAAAAAATGTATATAATGTGGAGAAAAGAGACCTATCAAAACAAAAAATGTAAAGTGATTTGTGTTGTACACAATAAAGTGGGTAATTTCTGATTTGACTATATTCAGGAGCAGGACATCCACATGGAAGAGAATGAGTAATTTGTGTTTGCTATTGAAAATGATAGACAGAAAAATAAAGAAAATATGAGTGATAATAATGAAAATATTGATGTAAAGAAATGTCAAAAATCAGAATACATCTTAATCTAAATAATACTGCTTAGACTAGAGAACAGAAATGCTGTAAAATAGTTAAATGTTTAGATACAAAGGAGTGAATAAAGAACAATTTAGAATATTTCATAAAGAGTGTGATGATGTGAGGTAGTGCCAGCTGTACCAAGGGGAGTAGGGCAGCGCATGTGTAACATATGCCAGCATAGCTAGCTGGAGTTTTTTAAAGAATTATATGTCATTTGAATATCAAACTGATTTGTACAGATGCTTATGTTAAAATGTATTTGTGAAGCTGCTTGTGTTAAAAATGTATCAACAGTGTATCCTGCTGGACAGAAAAGAAATATAGTCAGGCTTTATTGTTGTAATTGCTGAAATGCATGCATTTTAACAGAGGATACTGGAAGGGAAGGGGTTAACCTCAGCCCAGCTAACCTTAAGAAAAATATCCTGAAATTAAATCACTTGATTTAGGCCATAAAGATTATATTTCACAGGTCTGAGTGCAGCTGGAGACAAAATGTCTATGAAAAGCCTTTCTACAGGGAGGGTGGAAGTACTGGAATTGTTTTATAACTTCCAGATGCTGTATTGAGCCTTAGCAAAGTTCTATGTGTGTATTGTGACACACCTGTGCCAAATCCTGGCTCAGTTGCTAGTGGTGGGAGGGTAGTGTGGAAACCACAGAGTCAGGTGACCAGATGTGATGTCATTCTTTAGTCAGCACTGAAATTGTATTTAGATACTAGTGAGAGATGTGTCAGTGGCACTCAGCACTCTGTTATTGGAACAGACAGCAAAGAAACTCATCTATTTCATCTTGCCTTGCTCTAGCAAGTAACTATGAAACAGAAATTCTTCAGTCAGTTAGGAAAATGTAGTGAGATTGGTTAAATATTGTTTTTCTGTATCTGTCTGAATCTTTCCATCTGTGTTGTTTTTATATTTCCTATAAACTGAAACTCTGGCGTATATTGTGCATAGATATTCAGTATTGTCATATTTTTTATTAAATATATCTAAACCTTTCATGTGACTGGTCTTTTAGAAAATATTTTAACTTTTGAGACCACTTGCATTTATTTAGTGGCCTTGTAGCTTCATGTCTTGCTGCTTGGAAAAACTACTATTTGTATAAGTATTAATTTTACCAAGTATAATTGGGTACCCTGGTAAGAGCCTTAGAGCAGCTGGCTTTGGGGTGTTCTGGTGGATGTATCTACTTATAGTCTGTGTGGAGGTGGCATAGCAGGTAAATATGTGCCAGCCTTTTACAGGTGTGTGTGTGTGTGTGTGTGTGTGTGTGTGTGTGTGTGTGTGTGTGTGTGTGTGTGTGTGTGTGTGTGTGTGTGTGTGTGTGTGAAAGAGTGTGTGTGTCAGCTACCTGGAACAGAGACACAGAGCACTGATTTCACACAGAGGGTTGTGGAGGACTTGGCTTGTAACACCCGTCTAAGGACTCATCTCTTAGGTGGTCAGTATGGAGTCTTTTCTGGGACCTGGAGAGGAAGTCCAGCCCCAGGAATGGAGTGTGCATTCCCTGTGTTCTCTTAAGGGAAATTGTGCTCATTGCAGAGAGCTGCATCTGATAACACCGTGTGTGCCTATTTTTCTCTCTCAGTGAATGTTCCCCACCAGTGTCAGTGGTGAGGACTGAGGCTTCTTGATCACTGGCAAAGAGGAAGGATGTCACATATTGGTGAGCAGTGGTGTGAATATTAATTGAACTTTTGTATCCTGTAAGACGTTGTCACTAAAGGAGTATGTACTCTTAACAGCCACAAGGTAAACATACAGAGTTTCATTTTTCAAAACAGTTCTATTTATTTTTTTTTTATTTAGTTTAGTCAGGGAAAGCAGGCAAAGATGTCAGCTGAGGATTATGGCAAGCTGAAAGTGAACCAGTTGGCTAAGGTGTACATATCCAAAGACTGGTGCATGCCAACCAGACTAAAGAGTTAATGATTTCAGCCTTAATCACAGCTGCAGCACAGACCAGCAACCAGGAAGATGATCAGTCTGGTGATGGGGATGTACAGCCCTCAGAAATGGGACAGTTCACCTTCTCCTAAGAGAACTTAAAAATCCATCTGGAATTAAAAAGACCTGAACTGAAGACAAAGCTTATCGAAATAGAATTGGCAGAAAGACTGCAGGATTTGAAGGCTGAAGTAAATGAGAAGCAGTGTCAACATAACAGGGACATGCTGACTCTTTGATGGGAACATGGAGGTAATGGGAAAGGGAATAACTGAATCCCAGAAGCAACAAAGATCAGTGAATTTCTTTCACAGTATAAAGAAGGTGATCATTTTGATAGTTTTATTCAAATCTCAAAGTGTGTGTGTGTGTGTGTGCGTGTGTGTGTGTGTGTGTGTGTGTGTGTGTGTGTGTGTGTGTGTAAGCTACTTGGAACAGGGACACACAGCACTGATTTTACACAGAAGGTGGTGGAGGACTTGGCTTGGAACACCCAGCTGAGGACTCAACTCTGAGGTGGTCAGTGTGGAGTCTTATTTGGGAACTGGAGAGGAAGTCCAGCCCCAGGACTGGAATGTGCATTCCCTGTGTGCTCTTAAGGGAAATTGTGTTTGATGCAGACAGCTGCATCTGAAAATACTGTGTGCACCTATTGTTCTCTGTCAGTGAATGCTCTCCACCAGTGTCAGTGGTGAGGACTGAGGCTCCTTGATCACTGGCCCAGAGGAGGGACATCACAAACAGGATGAAAGAACTATAGAAAAAAAGTGAGTGAAAGAAAAAGAAGGCTGAGGCAAATACCAAAGAAAAGTGGAGAATGGAAAGGTTAATTTAAGTATAGTAGTTCTATGTTAAAAGCATAAAAATTTGCATTGGCAGCAAACACTGAAAAATGAAATGGTATATTTTGCAGATATTAGTTTTCTCATAGAAGTCAAAATGTGTCACTTTCAGAAATATGTGGAAAGGCCGTAATATGAACTTTACACAGCGAAGGGCGTTTGGGTGCTACTATTTTAGTAAGAAATAAAGGTAAAGGCTAGTAAATAAAACAATCATATGTGTCATAGAATTAGGGGTAAAACAAAGAATATTAAAGTTGCAGTAGTAGATGCATATATATGCATATACAAATGTAAGATAAGTGTAATTGAAAAAGTGAAGGAAAATTAGGTGAAATGTAAATCAGTGTAAGGAAATGATGACTTGGCTGTCTACAGATAAAAAGAGAATTTAAATATAAAAGGGTAATGTAAAACAGAATGTGTTTTAAAATTATATGAGGGTACAAAAGAAGTTAATAGGAATGTAATAAGTAAGTATGGAAGGTTATCAGAAATTAATGGAATTAAGCATTTGAGAACCGAAAACAAGATTTTTGGAAGGAATACAAAATGACGAATATACATGGAGACAACACTGGTTAAAGAAAGAAAAAAGTGACCAGTCCCTTATTAGTCAAAAAGCAAAAAAAAAAAAAAAAAAATGGCAAAATGGTCATGGAGAGGTTAAAATATAATATGGACATGGTATGGTGTGGTATGGTAAATGCAAGAAATCTTAAAAAATAGTAAAAGAATGTGTGGAGAAAATGTATAAAAAAGATGTAGTTTTACTATGTAAGTAAAAAAGTAACAGCATCAGATAAAAAAGAGAGGCTCTACAATAAAATATATTATTCAAAGAATAAGATAACTGGCCAGATTCAATAAAGAACGCACAGTCCATTTACAACATGCGCGCATCTCGCTGCACTGTTTTAGATTCAGTAGGCGGCTCTACACGTTGTGTAAGCCATGCAAAGCTGTGCAAACAAGGTAAACACAGTGGCATGAAAATTACAGAGTAAGCAGTTGAATTGTATGCTAATCAACCAATCCAAGATGGAGGAACTATTCAACAAGCTATAAATCAACTTGTGTAGACTCGGTGCTGGTTTTCCCGGTGAATTCCAAAACCTATTGGAATACAGCCACAGAAAGGAGTCTACACAAAAACAATGTTAGGGGCTGCTGTTGCTTTAATTCATGTGTATGTGCAACAGGATGAAGTCTATGCTGCTGCTGCTACTGCTAATAGACCAAGGCCAAGAAGGAGAAGAGTTTTCAGACCCTGGGTAAGTTATCACAACCTACATGATGTGGAAATTATAGTGTTACATGGTGGATAGAGATACTCTACAGGAGCTCTGAAACCTCTGACATCCTCAACTCAGAGCAAGGGAAAACCGAGGAGAACCCATCCCAGTGGAAACAAAAGTATGTGCAGCACTTAGAGTTTTAGCTACATATACCATTCAGAGACCAACAGGGGACATGCTGGGGGTGTCATAGGCATCTGCATCCAGGATCCTCCATTAATTCCCGAGTGCTATTCTACAATATGCTAGTGACCACATATATTTTCCTCATAATCCTGAGGATAGAGCCCGAAATATTTCTACCCTGTAGCACACTACCCTGAAGTACTGGATGCCATATATTGCATACATGTAGAAATGAAGGCACTACCCGGGGAACAGTAAAGGCTCTGCATTAATAGAAAGGGCTACCACTCTATTAACTGCCAAGTCACGTGCAGTGCCAAAGGAATCATCTTGAATGTGTGTGCTGGCAACCCAGGCAGTTACCATAATTCACATATCTGGCACACCTCCCAAATGTATCAGATGCTCACTAGGGGAGATACCTCAGGGGGTAACTTACTGGGGGATGCAGGTTATGCACTGAAACCATGGCTGATGTCTCCCATCAGAAATGCACACACACCAGATGAAGAATGCCATAATGAGGCACACGCTCAAACCAGAAATATCATAGAACCTGTGCTTGGCCTGCTGAAGTCAGGGTTCCAGTGCCTAGCTACATCTGGGGAAGCTCTACAGTACAATCCACAGACATGTACTGAAATATTCACAGTATGTGCCAGTCACAGTCAGAGGGAGAAGCAGCAGCTGCTCTTGGTCTGGATAGATGTAGGCATGCTCAAAATATACACACACACACACACACACACACACACACACACACACACACACACACACACACACACACACACACACACACACACACACACACACACACACACACACACACACACACACACACACACACACACACATATATACACACATAGTAACATTGATGCCTGGCAACTCTCACAACCTCCCCATATATTGGCTATGCACTGCTTCCATCAGAGTCAGCCTGAACTAAAACTGTTGCAACTGCTAGATTTACAAGTTAAGTGTTGAACCAGGAGTGTATTGTGTAATAATAGGAATGAATGGCATATCCTTGAATGTTGTTACTTGGTAATGTAAGCAAGTAAAAGGTGAGAGATTTGTACAGAAATTACCTTAACATGTGACAGCAGAGACTTATTTGACTTATATGTGTCCATTATTAAGCAGTAGGCCTCAGGCATCAAAGATTCACACAGCCATACCTCTCAAAAGTACTGATGGTCACTGCATGCCCTCAGATTAGCACCATACATTTGTACTGGAAAATCATTAAAGAGAGAAGTTAGAAAGTAATGAGACACATTGCAGTTTCAGACTTCACAACCCTCAGAAGATCATTAATAATAAAGATGGAAATTTTTTGATGCTATCAACTGTCTAACTTTCTAAGACCAATATAAGTCAAAGGTACACTTATCAATTCAACATCACAAATGCTGATATACTAAGCCTAAGTCAGCTATGCACCCTGAGCATCAGACACAAAGCTTATGTATCCTTGAATCCAAAAGGTACAAAACAGGAATATGGCACAGTTATCATCACATGCACAGGGCATTGAGTGAAGGCCAGGAAGCCTAGGCTGACACAAAAGGTCAGTGAGTTTGTATGAGTAAAAAAGGGAAGCAGGTGGACATTCGCATATAGCAACAAATGGCCAGGGAGACAAAATGAGTTTTACTCTCCACAGCTGAACCATGTAACTGTTGTGTGTGTCTGTATGGGTCCTCCCAGTGAAATTGGTGTGTGGGTGTCTGCATGATCATAGCCAGGCTCTGTGCTACCTCTACATCTTGGTAAGTCAGACAGGTGTGAGCCATGAATAGTAGAGGTTGCAGTTCATCATTGTCATACCCATCCATGAGAACTGGATGTGCTAGGAGTTGCACTGGCATGTCCACGTCCACAGTCATATCCATTGCTGCTACCTGAACCTGACTGCTGTCTGCTGGATAATCTCCCCTCACAAGGATGCCCAACACCATGACCCCCATGGCCTGCCACATCTGGGTGTGGACAGCTCAACCACTGAGGGAGCAATGGAAGTACTGCCACTATTGGACTGTGATTGGACATGGGCACATTGGCTAACAGCAGGTGATGTGGCTGACCTATGCCCACAAGGATGCCATCCCGATCCCAGCAGACATTCCATCACAGACACTGCTCATTCCAACGTGTCATTCATCAGATCCATTGAAAAAGCAACACAGTGGAAGCAGTCATGCATATCAGTCTGTGTCACATCAGTACTAAGCATTTCTCTGGAGGACCTCTGGGAATGTGCCTGTGTCTCCAAGATGGCCATAAACATACATTGACTGGCACTGGAAAGGACATCTGGAATAGGGGAAGGATGACAGCAGTCCTCCTCCGAGCACCCCTAACAACCCTCCTGCGTGGCATTTCACACACACACTATGGCTGCGCCCAGAGTCAACAGGTACTGAATCCATAGTGACCACACTTCCCTGATCAATTGTCTCACCCTCCACCTGTCCAATATCTGTGGGCTCACTGGAGTGGGTAGGCATAGGCTTACTGCTGTATCTGATGGAATTTCAGGGGATGGCGGTATGTCAACCTCAGTGTCAGATTCAACCTCTGGACCCCGAGACTGTGCCTCTGCTTGGCCACCATCACCAGAGTCTGCTAATACCCTGACATCAGGTGGTAGAAGTCCAACACTTCCACTGTCAGGATCACCTGTGGTAATATGCAACAAACACAGAAAGAATTAATACCTACACTACTATAGCCCAATATATGCTAACAAAATAACAGTGGTGCCACTATTACATAATACACATAACAGCCCTGACATCAGCATCATACACCAAAATATTTCTTTGAACTGCGCACCAGTACTGACATAAAAATGTTTGGCTTAACCATGTAAACATGATTTTATGCTCTGTATGCTGGATGCTCTTGGAAAAACTTAAGCAAAAGATAAGGACAACATCATCACAATTAACAGTTAGTAATAGTTTTCCCCTTTATATGTCTATTAGCTATACTTTCAACTAGAACTTGGATGACAAGTTGAACCTAAGCCCATGTGTAATCAATCAGAATGTGTTGTTAACTGTACCAATCTTCCATTCCCCCCCAAAAAAATTCTTCTGAAACAGCACTAACTTATTGATTTAAACTGTTTCACTATACAACAGTATTTAAAAACTAAGATACAAAACCCTACCTGGAATCTCCTCCTCCTGGGACATGCTTGCTGTCCCTGAAACAGTAAAACCAATGTCAAGAACATGCTGTTCTGCACTTTCCTGGGAGCTGTCTGGAACCATGACAGTGGACAGGAACTCTTCATTTGCTGTTAGTGGTGGTCCATAGCAGCCCCCCAGTATACATCCGACCATGGGCCACTGCAGCTGCTCTCCTCCATGCAGATCAAGTCATGTCACTGTCCCTATGGCACACCTATGGCACACCTGATAATATGGCCTGCTGTGGCCACCTACTGCATTAATGTCTGCAACTATCTGCTGCCAAATTTGCACTCTGCCTGACATATCTCCACATCCCCTCTCAAGCAAGAAGGCACCATGTCATCCAAAGGTTTCCACAATTACCTGATTCTCAGGGTCAGTGAAAGGTGTTTTTCAGGAATTGAGATGCCTGGACATAGGTGTCCTAAAAGACAACAGAAGGATAATATACATAACAATCACATAAGTACAAAATAGCTATTCCCGGATAAAATAGAAAAGGTCGCATTTCAGTATCACCCACTGCAGCAACATAAAACAGTCTAGAAATTTGAAATCTAAACAACAGGCTGAATGCAAAAATGGAGAGTAACAATAGCAACATATTCTTGTTTGTGCCATAAAGAAATGCAGCTTTGCTCCCCCACCTCAAAAAGAACAGACAAATGACACATTTTGCTAACAAACCATCTTTAAAATGCTAAAAGTGCTATCAAATAAACTGTCCATGAAACATGTCAACAGATTTAATACAGAACATTCCATTTTAAGGTATTGCCAATCATGTATATCTATGAAATACCCTGACAACCATGCCCATGTCATCAGTACACTTCTAACTAATGCATACAGATAAAAGTGTAGCCTTTGCTAATATATATATATATATATATATATATATATATATATATATATATATATATATATATATATATATATATACACACATATATATATATATATATATATATATATATATATATATATATATATATATATATATATATATATATATAAAACTATTAAACAGATTTTTCATAATTACATTTCAACATATACAGCATATAGCAGACAGGATGCAAGCATTCTTTCTTAAGTTCAGTTCTGTGCAGATATATCCCAATGTAACAGCCTCTTTTCTGTGTTCTTCACATAAACAAATCTCCTCACCATCAGTTTCCCTAGCTACACAGTAGATTCATGACTGTCAGTACGATGAAATTGCAAATGAGGTGTGAACTTGTTAGAATTGCTGAATCCCACATGCTTGGCTCTGTGTATCAGATGTAAACATAGTGCAGGCACTCCCTCAGTGTTTGTTTTTAATGGATTGCAACTGTAAATGATTACTGGTAGGAAGAAGCAAAACTAAACAGCAATGCAGACTGCTCTACATCCATTGCATGTCATGTTAGACTTACAAAGTGTTAGACGTAATTTTGTCAAGGATGGAAATATAACTAAGCAGCACATAATTCATAGGTTCTGTTCATTAACATCCATCCTCCCTTTCATTTGTTGGCAACTGCATATTATATTATTGCCATTTAATATCCTCACATATTTTAAGAACAGTGAAATTGAATGGCTTACAGACTGCATGTCTCAGATTATTGGTAAGATAACAGAAGAATGAGCAACAAACACAGAGAGGTAAGACAGAGTTGCATATTTGCAAGTAATACTCATAACTGGTTGTTTGATCACTCAGTGCGCTACATCCAAAATTAATAAATGTACAAACATTTGTTATATCGTTTCATATTACTGTAGATGATGGTTCAGTTAGTTGTATTCAAACGATTTCAGTTCAATGTTGCAGAGGTGCGCGCGCGCACGCGTGTGTGTGTGTGTGTGTGTGTGTGTGTGTGTGTGTGTGTGTGTGTGTGTGTGTGTGTGGGGGGAGAGGGATAAGGCATCCTTACTGTGTTCTGAATGTTCATTGGAGTGAAAGTTCAAATCCAGAGCTACATAGTAATATTTCATGTGTACTAACATTTTGTAGTGTGTATATTATAGACTGCTTTTCCTCATTTCAACTAATCTTTCCTTTTTTTCTGTTTTGTAAGGTGCCAGTGTTTGCGCAATGTTCGGCTTAGAGCAAACACGGGAAATGGAGAAAAATGAGTGTCAGGTTTGGCTGTGCTTATCTCATTTGCACAAAGTGCGGCAGTAGACAAACTGGATTACTGGCCCACCCAGCTAGCAGACAGAACACCTGCAGAACACCCGCAAGTAGGGTGTCAGTAAAAGGGCAAAGGTCAAATACAATACATTGTTGCAATTTTTGTTTTCCATCCTGCAACTGCGCTTAGCGGTGCTGCATGGTGGTTAGCAAGATTCTCCAGCAGTTGCAGCCATCAAACACCTGCAGACAGGACTTGTACAGCCAGTAATTGAAACCGAATACATTCAATTAATTCTTTTGGGCACAGGGCAACCACACTAAGCAGCATTGCACGGCAGTTAAAAAAGCAAAGTTAAGAATGATTAGGAAATTAGGAAATGCCATGTAACTAGTTCTGTGGCAGCAGGTGCAAGTGTAGACCTGCAGTACAGATTTTCCTGAGTTCTAGTACAGGGTGTACAACCTATTTTTACTGTTGTGACAGTGCAGTTTATAGCAATGAACTGAAAAATAGACAAGTGTTATTTCATCATTCTTGTGGCAATAGGTGTAAATGTAGGACTGTCATACACGTGGTCCTGGGTTCTAATATAAGATATTTCATACATTTTTACTGTTCTTCCACTTCCTCTTATATTCACTCTCACTTATAACACTTTAGATAGTGTAGCTGATACAAAGTATATGTATGAGGGATAAGACACCATTATTGTGTTTTCAGATGTATGACTGACTTAGACTATAGTCATGGGTTGTGGGCTCAAATACCACGATTCACAACTATACACTACTGTTATTTCTTTAATAATATTTACATTAAATTGAAAACTCTATACTAGAGACACATATGCCCTGCTGTAAACTGTAATCTGTATAACTGGAACATGCATATGTGCAATGTATGTACATTTCAAGGATTATTTTCAGCAACCTGTAGTAGAGTGGAGTTTATATTACTTCACCGAAATTTATGTTCACTCAACAGCTCTTCATCGACCCATATTCAGGGAAAATCACTTCCGCGATTACACTTAATTTTCCAAGGGCAAGGAAACAATTGCCCTGCAGCACGAGAGACCGACAACTAAATCAAACACACACCCCCAACTATATATACCAACTCCAAGATCGCACTACAGTGGGGAAAAGGGCAAACTTGTGTAATGTTGTGTAGTTAGCCAACTGTTTCATTACCCTTGGAACATTCACTGAATTGCAGAACAGATTTTCATTGAATACAGGTCGATGAAAAGGTGTTCACTGAAAATAAATTTTGGTGAACTAGTGTTAACCCATATAGTGTGCATCTGTTAGGACCTATACATAAATGTAATACTTCAGATAAAAGAGTTGCATAATTGTGCTAATGCGTTGCATGTCGCATATGCTGGTACTAATTTTATCACTTTTGTCTCTCACCCCAATCCTTAACTCTCTTTTTTATTTTCTATTGTGTATTGTTAAAGTTTTTCCGTGTTATCCATGTGTACCACATCACTAAATGCTATACAGCACAGCAGGGGCGGCCTGTGCTATTGGACTGCCGGACTGCAGCCCCCTCAACTGTAAAATAAAGAAAAAAATAAAGAAATAAAAAAAAAAAAATTTAAAAAATCGCGGACTTTCGCACATGCGCACTAGTCCGGACTGCTGCTGAGACAGTCTGGAACATGCGCAGATTGTCTCAGCAGCAGTCCTGACTGGGAAACATGAAGAACGGAGCTCCCAGAAGTCTATGCAGCTTTAAACTGCATAGACTGTCCTGGAACTCGCTGGGAAAATGTGTCAGGGTCGGACTGCAATGTCAGCAGTCTGGAATTTGCTGCAGTCTCGTCAAGGGAAGATCTCGCGACGGGCAGGGTCTGGTGTGGATATGAGTTTGCTGCAGTCTCGTCTGGGGAAGATCTCGTGACAGGCGGGGTCTGGTGTGGATTTGCGCAGGATTTCGTAGCTTACTCAGACAGGGATTTATGGTGGTTTGCTACAGGGAAAGATCTACTACAGGTAAGTGTATGGACAGGAATTTGGATGTATGGTGGTTTGCTACAAGGGGTGTGTGTGTGTGTGTGTGTGTGTGTGTGTGTGTGTGTGTGTGTGTGTGTGTGTGAGAAAATGCCCCAGGTGCAATATACTGGTTGTTAGACTCATGGTGGTGTGGTCGGGAATACCTCAGGCTTGAACCCTGTACCTTGTATGCAGGTGTTAAAGACCTGAATTCCCTACCTACCACCATTTGTAAAACAATTGCAGATTTTTGCCTCATATTTGATCTGATCTGTTCCTCATAATATCTGTGGTTTGTAAATATTGCAATGCTTGATATTTGATGGTGCAGTGGTAGCATTGTTGCCTCACAGCTGCAGGTTCTCAGGTTTGATTCTTGGCTGGGGTGCCATCTTTGTGGGGTCTGTATCTTCTCCCTGTGTTTGTGTTGGTTTGCTTTTGTGTCCTCCCATGTTAGAAAGACATGTCTGCATTATTTCTTCCTGGGCCTCTGCTGAAAATTTTTTTTGTTCCAAGTCAGACTGTCCTGATTAACAAATGTTAAATAAAATTGACAGGCATTTGAATTTCAGACTTCAGGTTTCTGAATGTTTAACTCCTTCCATATTTGATGGTGCAGTGGCAGTATTGTTGCCTCACAGCTATAGGTTTTCTGGTTTGATTCTTGGCTGGGGTGCCTTCTGTGTGGAGTCTGCATCTTATCCCTGTGTTTGTGTGGATTTGCTCTGGTGTCCTGCCATTTTACAAAGACATGTGTCTACAGTATTTCTCCCTGGGCCTCTACTGAAAATTGTTTTTGTTCCGTCAGAAGTAAAATTGACAGGCATTTGAATTTCAAACTTCATATTCTTCAGAAAATACATAGTAAACCAACTTTTTATTCTAGCAATAAATATATAGTAACACAACCTTTTATTATAGCAATATTCTAAGTTTATAAGATGACTATTTGAAATTTGTCCTTATTTTTGGGACTGTATTACCCTGTTATTGGCTTTGTCCAGGTTTTTTGTGCTAAGGGTGACAGCTATGGCAATAATTGAATTCACTGAATATGTTTGAGGGCTGTATTCCCTCATTACTGGGTTTGTCCAGGTGTTTTGTGCTAAGAGGTTGACAGCTATGGTGAGAACTGAATTCATTAAATGATAGCCATTTAAGTTTCAGTGTTCCTCTCTTTCACAAAGCAGTTGATTTGGCATAGTGGTATGTTGCTCTGACTGTTTTGCACAGGGACCTTGGCAGTAAAATGTATTGTGGTAACACAGCATTTTTCTTTCACAAAGCAGGTGATTTGGCATAGTGGTATGTTGTTCTGACTCTTTTGCACAGGGACCTTGGCAATAAAATGTATGGTGGTAACACAGCATTTTATTCTAGCAGCTTTCCAAGATTATACAAGCAATGTTTAATGTGTCTATGGTTTTTGCCCCTTTGACCCACCCCAATAAATTTGGCTTTTTCCAGATTTCTTGTGCTGCGAAGTTGAGATGCAGTTGAGTATTGAGTAGATTTTATAAGGAGCTGAGAGCTGCAGGGGAAGAGAAGTTTAGTGCTGATTATGCTAAGTCAGCTTGCATTGCTAATAGCACAACAGGGTGTGTACTTGCTTTTGATGCAGAAGGTTGTTGGTTCTACTCCCATAAGGGGTGAATGCTGCCGTACTGAAAGTTAAGATACTAACTATGAACCTATCAGTTTGCCATCCATTTCCTATTGCAATATTAATAGCTTATTTTTAATGTAATTTAGGCAATTTATTCCTCAGGGTCATCAGACACTTTATTTTTCGATGAAACCATGAAATATAAAGGTGATTGCTAGCAGCAACCTCTTCATTACAGATTTATTTAACGTGGAATTATTTAGATGACTTTTTTACTACTTCAGAGATTGTGCATATTTACTGATAATGGTGGACTGTAGAAGTTTGAGTAGACTTTTATGATGGAAATGTTCTGAATTGGGCAGTTTTGTCATTGGTGCATGCATTTTGTTTCATTGTTTACTGGAAAAATGTTCAAAGCAATAGAAAGGTGTATCAAAGAGCACATGTATGTTTCATATGCTAGGGGCCTATGATTTGAAAACAGCCCAGAATTAATCTTTATCTGCCATGGGTAAAATGTATTTTCTTTGAATGTGGGTTTCAATGTTGTTTCAATGAATGTGAGTTTCAATGGCAGAGAAGTTTTAATGCCAAGTTTGTTTAGCAGATGCCTTAGTGTTTGTGCTGTAAAATGCAAAATAAAACTTTCAAATGAAGTTCAAATCATCATAGAAGTAAATCAGTATGCACATTACTGTTTATGGTAAATGGAGTGAAATAGCCAATTAATGGATCATTGGAATGGCTGAAGGGGGAGGCTCCATTCAACCATGGTTTCGTGAGGGGGAAGGGCGCCAAACTTAGGCAGCCCCAGCTGAACCATACCTCCCAACTGTCCAGATTTTCAAAGAATGAATAGATTTTTTGCTTCTTATTTTTGGTTTGTTCCTCATAAAATTTGTGGTTTTCTGGCAAATCATTTAGGAATTAAGTCACTAAATAATGACACACTGAGTTTCAGACTTCATAACCTTCAGAAAAATGCATGCTAAAATAAGACCTGTTCTATCAACTGTCTCAGTTTATACAAGAGCAATTTTTAGTACTGTTTATATGTTTCCCCAATATATTTGGCCTTGTCCAGATTTATTGCATTAACAGGTTGAGAGGTACATGCAAATAAATTGCTTTATAGAATTAGGCATAGCCAAACCTCTCAACTGTCCCTGATTTTGGCTCAAAATGTTGCTCTTCCCCTAATGATCCCTCCGCAAAATAGCAATTTTGGAAGAAAACATGGAGGGCTTATAATTAAGAAATAACTATAATAATCAGGTTACTTTTATTTCAGAAATGCATGTAGATTTTTTTATTTTGTCAGCTGCTCACGTTAGCAGTACTAATATTAAAGTATCCCTTCTTTGACAGGTTCCCAGCTGTATTGTGTTGCTATTTTATATTTTTACATCACATTTTTGGTCCATTTTTCATAAAATTGTGTTTTTTGGCAAATTAGTGACAAATCATTAAAGACTGAAGTTAGAAAATAATGACAGACATTTGAGTTTCAGATTTCATACCATTCAGAAAATTCATACTAATGCAAGACCTCTATTATCTTTCTAAGTTTATAAGAGCAATATTTTAAAACTTGTCCTTATTTTTGGGCCTTTGTCCCATTTCTTTGTATGGCTTTGTCCAGATTTCTTGCTCTGAGGTTGAGAGGTATGACAAATGTGTCAGGGCCATCACAAGTCAGCCAGAGACATTTCAAACTGTAACATACTTGTTGCACCCCACTCCCACATGTACTGACTCTGGATGTGTCGAAGCAAGGAAAGGAGTAGTTATGCAGTGTAAATGTGCAGAGTATTCCCCCATCCAAGGTAGACACAAGTACTAGAGTGGCTTTTCATCTGTCCTTGATTTTTACAGAATGGTCTGGTTTCTGTCATATTTTTTGTACTGTTGATTTATGCTTATTACTCAAAGTGCCTGTTGCTCTGTGTTTAAGTAGCAATACTTTAATGACCATTAGGTAAGCTTGGCTGAGATTGCAAGATGCAAGTAAGGTTACGCGATCGATACCAGGGGCAACCACGGTATCAGACACAGTACAGGAACTTCCAAACAAACAGAAAAAATCTACACTATCAGTAAACAATGATGCATATGCATTTAATGAACTGACAAATTACACTTTCATTTGTGACAAATCTAATACTGAAGGATTCAATACGATAATAGTGCTTGATGTTTTAGATGGGAATGAACATAGTTCTAATATAGAAATTGACACTGTATATCCTTTAGTAGATTTAAATAATATAGAAGGAAGAACAACTGAATCTTCCATTATTAGTGTAGGTGGATTTACTATGTACAACTACACAGGAGCAAATTTTGGTACAGAGTATGTCTCTCTATTTAAGAGAGGTTTTACATTCGTTCCGAATTTTAAACATGATGTAGGTAGAATTCTTATTAATTTAAAGGTTTACACAAGGTTATTAAATTTAAAAATGTTTTTTGCAAACCAAGGTAACAGAATAGAACCTGATACAGGAAGTTTTAGTTTGAAAAGATGTAGCACTTTTATCCCACATCAGAATCCTATGATACAGATATTTGAGATGTTGTGCAAAGCACAATTCCGAAGAGAGTTCAAAAAACTTACAATAATGGAGGACAATCTTACCCAAGTTGAGAGATTTTGTTTAAGGGAACTGAGAACTAATAACAAATATAGAGTAATGAAGCCAGATAAAGGTGGCGGGGTGGTAATGATGACCGAAACAGATTACATTAATAGAATGACAAATTTGTTAAGTGATGATGATACTTATGATAAAGTATCAAAATTTGAGATGACTCGAGCTTACAATAAGATAGATTGGATTTTATTAGATTTTATGTTGGAAGGAACTATTGACAAAGACGAATATGATTATTTTACAGTACAGTATCCAGTAACCCCCTCAGTTTTTGGTATTCCAAAAACACACAAGGATACCAATAATCCGCCTTTTAGGCCGATAGTTTCAGCAAAGGAGTCCAAATTAGAAGCAGTAGCAAAGTACGTAGACCACAATTGCAAGGATATTCTTAATTTATTTCCTCACATAAATATTTGTGGCATTGTATAGACATGGTGAGGCATTATAATATTGAGCAAAATATGGACAATATTATTATGGTAACCATAGATGTAATTAATTTGTTTTCGGTGATTCCGCATGAGTTGGGTCTGGTAATGTTTGAGGCTACCTTAGAAAAATATAGTGGATTACATATGGTAAAGCGTAAATTATTGGTAGATTTAACGGAAATTGTCTTGCTAAACAATTTTATGTACATGGAGGGAGAATATTATAGACAGCTCACTGGGGTAGCAATGGGTGCAAGATGTGCACCCATATATGCCAACTTAGTACTAGCCCAATGGGAGACTAATTGTATTTTTACATCTAAATATTGGTCTAATATTACCTTCTATGCAAGATATCTAGATGACATCATTTTATTTTGGAAGGGGTCTCCTGAAAAGCTTAATGACTTTATCCAATTTCTTGACACTACATCACCTTTTTTAAAATTTACTAGCCACATACAGGGTAAAACATGTGAATTTTTGGATGTCTTTTTCTATGATAAGAATGGTACAATAAAATCCAACATTTTTAGAAAAAAGACTAACTCAAATTCTTTCTTACATTACAGCAGTTGCCACCCACACTTTCAAAAAAAGAATCTTGTGAAGGGGCAAATGGTAAGATTATCACGTATTGTTAGTGAGGATGATAGATTTGAACAGGAATTAGAAATTCTTACTAATATGTTTTTGGACAGGGAATACCCACTAAATTTATTAAAACAATTGAAAGATGAAGTTAGAAAGAAAAGGAACACTACATTCAGACCTATTATTAAGTTTGGTTTATGTAACAAACAGAATGAAAATATAGGCATTAACAGAAGAGATGCCTTCATTCTACCATACAATGAACAATCAGAAGGAATTGTTAAAATATTGAAAGATAGTTGGATGAGTGTTTTTATTAACAATGAAGAGTTTTACCATACAATAGGGCCTTTTCCTAAGGTTAGCTTTAGCCGGGTATGAATTGAAAGGAATACATGGAATACAATAGTAGGGAACAGGCATTTAATATGTCAAAAATGAATAAATGTGGTTTCTGCAAATGTTGCAAGTTTATCAATGATGAACCATATGTTATGGTTCAAGGATATGGAAAATCGATTAAATGTTCAGGACACTGCAACTGCAACACAAAAACGGTGGTCTACTTAGCTACATGTACATCAAAACTATAAGGAAACTGAAGGAACGCATAATGGAACACAATAGAGATATTAAAAACAAAAGAATTGTGAATTCATTATACGTCCATAGTACTAAATGTAATAATTTTAGGAGATTCATATTCTTTGTCATAGATAGAATTCCTACATATGGACAAAAAGGTTGTGATTTAAATACTTTGCTAGAAGCCAGAGAATGTCTTTGGCAGTTGAGATTAAATGCAGGTTCATTTCCTAATGTTCCTGTTGATTTATGCTTATTACTCAAAGTGCCTGTTGCTCTGTGTTTAAGTAGCAATACTTTAATGACCATTAGGTAAGCTTGGCTGAGATTGCAAGATGCAAGTAAGCTTTAATAAGCATACTGTTAAAGAATTGCCAACATTGAAAGCCTTTCTGTTGCCATGTACAGAATACTTAACTAGATAATGTATAAGCCTTGGGTATTGAAATGCATATGCCAGTATTTGTAATAAAGGACAGGATTACATTATTTTAAGAGTCTCATTACACTTGGAGACTTCCAGTCATCTCTGCAAGCTTTACCCGTAAACAGAATGCCAATCGTGTGGTCCATAACCTGTACAGTAATCCTTTTAGTGTGGTCCATAACCTGTACAGTAATCCTTTTAAGCAATGTATCTTGAGCTTATTTCTTGTTTGCTTTTCATTTTTTACTTTGATCATGTTTTTCCCCATGAAACAAGTAGATGTCAGGCAGTAGGTCTTTTTTTGGATAAGAAACATTTTTACAAGTGGGGGCATCAGAGATTTCTACTTTCAGCATGTTACTTGGTACTTTAATAAAGCTGAATATAAATTATAATTAGAACTGCAGTGCAAGAAGTGGTTCTAGTTGAGTGCTGCTTGTTTTTCTTTTACTTGATTTTGACTGGCATTCCATTAATGTACTTAAAAAAAGTAATTTATTTTTTCATGCCTCACAACCTTTTTTGTTTCCATCTAGATATTAAGCTGTCATGCAGCCAATGCATTGAAATATTTTTATTCTTCTACACTTCATTTTGTTTTGATTGGACTCTCATAATAATGGTTTGGCACCCAGGGCGGTATATTTAGTTTTTGTGGTTTTGAGCATAGCTCCTCCCCTTTCTAGTTGGCCGCACCCCTTCCCATTGACCCCACCCATTCAGCTGTCTCCTGCAGCCCCCCCTTTGATTTGAAGTCACCAGCTGCCACTGCAGCACAGTGAGGTAGGCTAGCCCAAGTAGATCAGCCTGCCCCCACTACATGGATGATGAAAAGTTCTAAGTCTGACCAACTTTCTAAATTTTGAGCATTATTTTACCTCTGTAGCTGAAACGATGGTTATTTCATCTTGTAAAGTGTCAATTTCCAGAATCATAACACTATGTTTTGACAATGTTTCAGATCAATGATTGAACCACGTCAAAGAATAGTGTGGAATTTAAGTATGGAACTCCAAGCCATCATGAAGTTCCTATTCCTGCAGAAGAAAACTCCAAAGGAAATTCATGAATGTATGATACAAACATTGAATAATAAGTGTCCTTCTTAGTCAACTGTGAAGAAGTGGTGTACAGACTTTCAGCATGGAGATTTTGAGAATCTAGGAGGCCTTAAATGATGTCAACTTCTGAAATTGTTCACCATATCCATGACCTGATTTTGGCAGATCAGCGAATATCAGGTAAAACAATTGCTGAGACCCTACAGATATCCAGGAAATGTGATGGGTTTATAATCCATGAGCAGCTGGGTATGCAGAAGCTGTCAACCAAGTGGGTGCCCAAATGTTGAATGCTGACAAGAAAATATGTTGAGTGGACATTTCCAAGTTGATTTTGCAGCATTTTCTTTGAACTGGTGGCAACTGTTTGGAATGACTAGTTACTGTTGATGAGACATGGTTACACCACTATGATCCTGAGGCAATCACAAAACAGAAATTCAGACCACTGCACACGGACCAGGCTGGATAACAATAGACAATTCCTTTATTTGAGACTAAGTGCTTTCACCATTACAAATGGCATCTTCAGAGTGAAATACAAACACATCACACCCCTTTTATATATAAAACTTAATTGATTAATTAAATGATTGATTGATTAAATGATTGAGTAATTAATTATTGAATTGATGCTACACAAAAATGCACTAAAATACACCAACTAAAAAAGTTTGAATAAACAAAACACATCCTTGCCATTGAGTCCATGAAAAACATTCATTCATATTAATTGCTGATACCCTATAAGCTTATCCCACAAAACAAATAACTTAATTAATAAATAAATAAAAAATATAGTTGTATTTTTATCTATATTTTTATAAATAAATAAATATCAATATGCATATTAAAATAATTTATTGTTAAATATATAAATATATATATGTGAAAAATATATATAATCATACATATAAATATAAATATGTAAACATACACACAACTATAAATATATATAAATATAAAAAACTGCTAAAATATTTAATTATCAAAACAATCAAATCTGATAAGATTTTTGCTTAAGCACAGGCTTCAAGGAAATATAATCATTTAAACCAGGCTCCTTCATTGCATTCAACCTCAGTTGCCATTCAACCTCCAAGACAGCAACTCTATTGTCAATATCTCCCCCTTAGTCAATATGCACATGATCAATAGCAAAAAATACAAACTTTTTAAAATTAGTACATTTGATACTGTGCAAAAATAATGCATTGTGGACATCTCCCTTTTTAATAGTTCTTACATGCTCCATAACTCTATCTCTTAATCTACGAGTGGTCATCCCTACATAAAATGCATCACAAGTACTACAGGTTGCCAAATATACTAAGTTTTGGCTATTACAACCACATGTTCCAGGGCAAGCTAGGGTGCGTGGAAATCCGGCCACACATATATAAGCCCCCTCAGCTATAAATCTGCAACATCTGCACGCTCCACACTTACCCATCCAGGATCTTTTGGACCTACTTACACCTTCCAACAAGTTCTTCAAATTATCACCTTTACTGAAAGCAATCATCGGCGTCCTCCCAACAATCCCTTTCATCTCACGACCTAAACAATGATCCCAAGCATGCCTTATAGCCACACACATTTCAGTAGCCTTTTCACTGTATTTGATCACAAAAACAGGGCCATTCTTAACATTATTTACCTCATTTCTACAAACGCCCTCCATCTCACTAGTCAACTCAATTTCAGGGGCAACCTTTCTCAAAATAGGTTTGTATATGGTCCGCCTTTTCTTATAAACCTCTTTCTTAACCCTCAACAAGAGTTCCAAGGGGTAACCCCTCTCAAGTAACAAACCTATTAGGTTATAAATCTCTTGTCTAAAATTGGATTCCTCACTCACCAACCTAGAAACCCGCACCATCTGGCCCTTGGCCACTCCCTTTCTCTGGTGAAATGGGTGACAACTGGAGTAGTGAAGCATTGAATTAGAATAGTTTTCCTTTCTAAATATAGTACTAGACAATCCCCCTTCCTTCTTGACAATCATAATATCCAGGAAACTAATACTCTCATTGTTCCACTGGTAAGTGAACTTGAAGAATCCTGTAGTACTGTTAAGGTAGTTCACAAAATCGTGTGGTCCATAACCTGTACAGTAATCCTTTTAGTGTGGTCCATAACCTGTACAGTAATCCTTTTAAGCAATGTATCTTGAGCTTATTTCTTGTTTGCTTTTCATTTTTTACTTTGATCATGTTTTTCCCCATGAAACAAGTAGATGTCAGGCAGCAGGTCTTTTTTTGGATAAGAAACATTTTTACAAGTGGGGGCATCAGAGATTTCTACTTTCAGCATGTTACTTGGTACTTTAATAAAGCTGAATATAAATTATAATTAGAACTGCAGTGCAAGAAGTGGTTTGAGTTGAGTGCTGCTTGTTTTTCTTATACTTGATTTTGACTGGCATTCCATTAATGTACTTAAAAAAAGTAATTTATTTTTTCATGCCTCACAACCTTTTTTGTTTCCATCTAGATATTAAGCTGTCATGCAGCCAATGCATTGAAATATTTTTATTCTTCTACACTTCATTTTGTTTTGATTGGACTCTCATAATGACGGTTTGGCACCCAGGGTGGTATATTTAGTTTTTGTGGTTTTGAGCATAGCTCCTCCCCTTTCTAGTTGGCCGCACCCCTTCCCATTGACCCCACCCATTCAGCTGTCTCCTGCAGCCCCCCTTTGATTTGAAGTCACCAGCTGCCACTGCAGTACAGTGAGGTAGGCTAGCCCAAGTAGATCAGCCTGCTCCCACTCCATGGATGAAGAAAAGTTCTAAGTCTGACCAACTTTCTAAATTTTGAGCATTATTTTACCTCTGTAGCTGAAACAATGGTTATTTCATCTTGTAAAGTGTCAATTTCCAGAATCATAACACTATGTTTTGACAATGTTTCAGATCAATGATTGAACCACATCAAAGAATAGTGTGGAATTTAAGTATGGAACTCCAAGCCATCATGAAGTTCCTATTCCTGCAGAAGAAAACTCCAAAGGAAATTCATGAATGTATGATACAAACATTGAATAATAAGTGTCCTTCTTAGTCAACTGTGAAGAAGTGGTGTACAGACTTTCAGCATGGAGATTTTGAGAATCTAGGAGGCCTTAAATGGTGTCAACTTCTGAAATTGTTCACCATATCCATGACCTGATTTTGGCAGATCAGCGAATATCAGGTAAAACAATTGCTGAGACACTACAGATATCCAGGAAATGTGATGGGTTTATAATCCATGAGCAGCTGGGTATGCAGAAGCTGTCAACCAAGTGGGTGCCCAAATGTTGAATGCTGACAAGAAAAGATGTTGAGTGGACATTTCCAAGTTGATTTTGCAGCATTTTCTTTGAACTGGTGCCAACTGTTTGGAATGACTAGTTACTGTTGATGAGACATGGTTACACCACTATGATCCTGAGGCAAAACAACAATCCATGCAATGGCAGCACTCAGGTTCACTGAGGTCAAAGAAGTTCAAGACCCAAAAGTCAGCAAGAAAAGTCAGGGTCACAGTGTTTTGGGATCAGGAAGGTGTTGTAATGACTGACTATCTTCCAAGGGGCCAAACAATTAATGCAAAATACTACTTTAAGTTGCTGTGCTGATTAGAGGAGGTACTGAAAGAAAAAAGTTCTCATTTTGCAAGACAATGTATCTGTTTACAAGGCTGGCAAAACGATGGATGTTTTGACAAAATTAGGGTTTGAGTGCATAGACCATCAACCCTACTCACCAGATTTTTCCCCATCTATTTCCTGTTTTCAGACCTTAAAAAAGTTTGAAAGGGTGGCAATTTTCAAGTGATTCAGAGATGCTTGCAGTAGCAGAGCAGTACTTCAGTAACCAGACTTCAGACATTTTTTGCCAGGGTTACAGAAACGTCAGACAAAATATGCCAAGTTTGTTAAACTTCATGGTGAATATGTTGAATAACATGTTAGTTTCATGGCTCCAGATCATTCCCTTTTAGGTTGTGCGTAAAACTTTTCAGCACCCCCTTGTAATGCATTGCATGCCACATACGCTGGTATTAATTTAATCTCTTTTTCTCTCTGACTCTTTTTTTATTTTCTATTATGTATTGTCAAAATGTCTTCATGTCATCCATGTGTATCACATCACTAAATGCTACACAGCATAGTGAGGTAGGCCAGTCCACATGGATCAGCCTGCCCCTGCTCCACCGGCTCTAGCACTGATGCCCAGCATATCTGGGAGCCAACCTGGCAAACCTGCGTTTGCTGCCACTGCAATACCTGCACCCTCAGGTAGTATTGCCCTGGAAGCTGGTGCAGTGGTACACTCCTGGAGCAATGGCAGAGGTGGTGAGTCCATCACCTGCCCAGAGATGCCAGGGTTGGTGCATAGGGTCATACACCACACCACTGGTGTATGCCTATGCTGGATGGAAAGGCTGCTCTCCCTCAGGGTCCATAGCATGAGAAGATGTCAAGCAATCCAGTCACTAGCGGAGTAAGGGGACAGTGATGAAAGTCCAGTGGGTGAGGACTCAATTCTCACTGTCTCCAAGCTTGACAAGCATGGGCCAGTGTTGTCCCCTCACTCACCCCAAATCATGGTGTCCCCAACCTTTTGTGTCCCTCACAATCCCTATCTCTTGTCATGTCCGTCCTATTTGTTTTCATTTGCTTCCTCAACCACCAACTTACCTGACCCAGACATATGTATTTCCCTTACCCAGCAGTCCTTTCTTCCTGAATTAAAAAAAATGGGCACGTGTCTCACAAAAAAAAAATCATCTCATACAAATTCTCTCTATTTTGCACATGTGTCTTCTTGACACACTTGATTCAGTCCAATTAGCTATACAACATGATTATGTTCCTGTCACCTCTCTCTCTGGAGGTGACAGTCCAAATTCATCTAATATTCTGCACATATGCTCAGTTTTTAATATTGAAGAAATGGATAGCTGTGATTCTTTCCTACTTCCCTCCTGCAAATTCCTGTATTGTTTTCCCTTTGTTCTTCTCCCTGCTTGCTCCCCATTTTAACACTTATAATCTGGTCAAAAAATAGAATCACACACAACACACATAAGTAGTAGAAAAAACAATGGATCCCTTCACTTTTTGGCCTCTATGTTTGCACGAAGTTTGGCATCACGCAGCAATGCCAAAAGATGGTGAGTGGCGGTACAATGCCACTGTTACCTCCACTCAATGCCGCTTAACCCCAATGCACTATGCCAACACACAGCAACACATGTACTATAAACAATTAATGTCATTGCATTATCACTGTTTATTTAAAAGTTTTAGATGCACCAGGATTTAAACTCAGTATCATCTGAGCTCAAAATGAAATGTGTCAATGCAGTTACACCTGCTGCCACAGAGTCAGTTAAGCAGCAGGTATGTTTCATAGACTCAGTACTAACTCTCAGACTTTTAGCAATGTGGCTCATGTTTGCGCGCTGCTTAATTATTCACAAACAGGCAAAGTAATGGAAATGTGTGTCTCACATGCGCAAACACTATGCCAACTGTTGTGCAAACCCACTGCTCCTTTAGCTACAGAAAACTAAACATTATTATGTATTAGTGCAGTTTACAATCCACTTCCTGTTTATGACATGAAATTACATAACAAACTGAAGGCCCTATGTAACAATACGTCACATATTTACAATGCAGCCATGTGTTGTCACCCCCCCACCCCCCAAGCACTTCAACCCTGCTGTCTCAGTATTTTTTTCACACATATATAAGCTGCACTACATAAGAAATATTGACCCATAAGCCTAAACAGCCTTATCTGTGAGGCTATGGAAGGAATCATCATGGATCTTATCCACAGGGAAATAGGTGACCTTCAACACACTTGACCTGACTCATTTTGGTTTTGTCAAGGGTAGATCTTGCTTACTAAACCTAGTGGACTTCTTTGATAATAATCCCAAAGACCTGTATGAGGGATAACAGGACATACTACCTATGTTGATTTATCCAAGATCTTTGACATTATCCCCCATTCAGGTATCATAGAAAAACTGTCCTATCTGGGGATTAACCCATACATTACTAGATGGATAGCCAACTGACTCATCAATAGAATGACACACAATAGACACACATTCTACACTGTGCACCTCATAAATAAGGGCATCATATCTAAGACCAAGGGGATTATAGCTCCATTGACTTGACCCTTATCAGACCACTAATTGAGTATAATGTTCCCTTCTGTCTGTACCTCACCGGACACCTGCAGCAACTGGAGAAAACATCAATGTTTGTGACCAGGAGAATCCAGGGCTTCCAAAGCATGACATACATGGAATTACTGAAAGACCTGTCGTACACAGTATCATGCAGATGCTGGCCTATGCTTGGCCTATAGAGCAGTCTCAGACCCTGCTCTACTGGAAATTTTGGACATTTGCAAATCAAATGGGACAAGAATAACTTGCTCAAGGGATCTCAGCCTAGCCTTTGACATAAACAGAACATGCTAGAGAGACAGATATATCTCCCAGCTATTGCTATTCCACTGTAATAGGCTCCTACTGCATGTGAAGCAGTGCTCATCAATGATCCTCTATTCAAGTGCAACCTTAATAACTGGATGGGTGATTGTAATGCACACCTGGGATGGCACCTATATCCCTCATGGACAGGGGCAATCAGTGCTGAGCACAAAATCATTCTGCTAACAATGACCATCTAACTATGCTCAATAAGGGTACTTGTGTTTTCACTTGGCTAGGCTTGTAAACACCCTAAAGCAATTAGCCTAGTAAGCTCCTTTGAACCTATGGGATGTATATTAAATAGTCAAAAGGTATCTTTTATCTAACACTGAAAGGTGAAACCACTAAATATCAAAGACACAGAACAGCGATTTTTTTTCCCAGGGAAAAAAATAATTGGGCCGTTTTTGGGACTTTGCCATTTGCTCCACTGTGGTGCAATCTTGGAGTTGGTATATTTTATTGGGGGGGGGAGGTTGTGGAGAGCAAAGGCCCCCACTTTATTTTGTGAGTTTTTTTTTTTTTGTTGCGGAGCAGTGATTTTTTTCCCTGGGAAAAAAATCACTGTTCCGTGTCTTTGATATTTCATGGTTTTGCCTTTTAGTGCTCGATAAAAGAGCGTTCGCTCTTTTTATCTTTCGACTATGTAATATAGACAAAACCTATGAAGCTATGAACCTATGCAGGCCTCCCAACATCTTTTCTCCAACATGCCCTGCTGATGTCTTCCACTATAAGTTGTCCTGTAGCCTTGTAAAAGTCAGGCTTGTGCTGTGGGTCTAGTGTAAAGTACTGAGTTTTGTTCTCTGTGTACTTAGATAGGTAGGGCTTCTGTTCTCACTGCAGTCAACTGTGTGTGTGTCTAGCCAGAAGAGCGAGGTGTGTATCCTACAGTTACCACTCCAATACCATGGACTGACAGTATTTTGATATTTGCACATGCCTACAGATCCATTTCATACAGGCCTCCCAACATCTTGGGAGGTGAGGCAATTAGTTACCCATTTAGTGACATAAGGTTGAATCCCCAGCTGAGAGAGTTCCTCAATGATACCTGCATGGAGGATTGTGTTCCAACCCTAGGCCAGTTGAGGCTAGCCAATATGTACTGTCTTACCTTCATCCAGTCTTATCACAGAGAATCAATGGGCTGTGACGACATCACAG